>NC_080722.1:205000-232500 GCF_019097595.1 Hemibagrus wyckioides | reverse complement strand
TGAGGAAAGAGGATGTACTGCTCCTGTGACTTTTCACAGAACTGGACATTTTCAGCACCAAAGGTCAGACAGATTCAGATTCTACTGAAGGTCAAATGAACAGTTTCACCCAAGAGCTGAGGACAGTGGGAGGGAGAGCCAGAATAGATAGGTATAGGGTCAAAGGTCACTCTGCATTTCAGTCATCCATATAAAGAATAAACACATTAGTGTCCTCCAGCTGTGTTTTTCCTGCTTCTCCTCTAGTGTCTGTTTTCTTTATTTTCACTTTCACTATGATTTGAAACATCTGATCTCTTTACAAACTTTGCATCTGTGTGTGTGTGTGTGTGTGTGTGTGTGTGTTCTCTCAGGTATTGCACCGAACATCACTGCAGGTCCATCAGACAGCACTGTGATTGATGGGATGTCAGTTATTTTGCATTGTGAGACAGCTGGAGCTCCTCGGCCTGCTATCACTTGGCAGAAAGGTGTATCTCTCTAAACCACACTCACCCCCACACTCACCCCCCCCCACACACACTGAATCAATGATGAAAACAGACACGTGATGAAACTATGATATATAATGAAACACGCATTTTGCTCAGTGTATATATATATATATATATATATATATATATATATATATATATATATATATATATGTGTGTGTGTATGTGTGTGTGTGTGTGTGTGTGTGTGTGTGTGTGTGTAGGTGAGGATGTATTAGCAAGTGGATCAGTCCAGTTGCCACGCTTCACCCTGTTAGAATCGGGCAGCCTTTTGATAAGCCCCGCCCACCTGTCTGACTCGGGTAGATACACCTGTACTGCAAGCAATTCACGTGGCATTGACCAGGCCTCAGCACACCTGGGGGTGTGGGGTAAGTGTTTGTGTGTGTGTGTGCGCGTGTTTGTGTGCTTAAGTAACTATGTGTATGAAAGTTAAAGTCTGAATAAAATCTTATATAATGCTTTATGTAACTCTGTCTGTGTGTGTGTGTGTGTGTGTGTGTGTGTGTGTGTGTGTGTGTGTTTTCCCCAGCTCGTACCCGTATCTCTACCCCACCTCAGGATCAGAGTGTCATTAAGGGCACTAAAGCCACCCTGATCTGTGGAGTGTCTCATGACCCCAGTGTTACAGTCAGGTAAAGATCTACAGATTAGTAGAACTTTAATGTGATTGTAGAGGAACACAGCAAGCTCACGCTCTTCATCTTCTAACAGAAGTGGAACTAGAGCAATTGAGCACATGACGTGCAGATAGATATATTAGTATATAAGTGGCCTGTGTATCTCAGTGGAGGAGGCGTGGCCTATGTACCTGTCAGTCTCAGTGGAGAAGGTGTGGACTCTGTACTGCAGTGGAGGACACGTGGCTTCTGTACCTCAGTGGAGGAGGTGTGGCTTCCTTCTGCACCTGTCACTCTCTATGGAGGAGGTGCAGCCTATGTACCTGTCAGTCTCAGTGGAGGAGGCATGGCCTCTGTATCTCAGTGGAGGAGGTGTGGCCTCTGTACCTCAGTAGAGGAGGTGTGGCCTCTGTACCTCAGTAGAGGAGGTGTGGTCTCTGTACCTAAGTAGAGGAGGTGTGGTCTCTGTACCTAAGTAGAGGAGGTGTGGCCTCTGTACCTCAGTAGAGGAGGTGTGGCCTCTGTACCTCAGTGGAGAAGGTGTGGCCTCTGTACCTCAGTAGAGGAGGTGTGGCCTCTGTACCTCAGTAGAGGAGGTGTGGCCTCTGTACCTCAGTGGAGGAGGTGTGGCCTTTGTACCTCAATAGAGAAGGTGTGGCCTCTGTACCTAAGTAGAGGAGGTGTGGTCTCTGTACCTAAGTAGAGGAGGTGTTGGTAAGAAGCAGTAATGACTCTTACTTGCTGTACTGATCAGTTTATACAGATTCAGAATCACAACCAGGCAACATTTGTAATAGATATAAAAGCATGGGTTAAAGTACATTTATGTTCCTGATATTTCAAACCAGTACAAAGAACACAAACAGGAAGTGAGGAATGAAGGTCAGACTTGTTTATGTCCTCCTGTAACTGAAAAGGCATAAAATCAATTGTGAGAAAACACACACACACACACACACACACACACACTAAATAACTTAAACTGTCAATTCCCATAATATACTCTTTGTGTACACCACCACTGAAAAGTTCAGAATGGCTCAGAATTTTTTTTTCACCTTTTTAATGACAACTCATTGCTCAGTTATTCATCAGTTACAAAATAAATAGAAAATAAAGTCACAAAATTGAAATCTTTTGAAATAATGATTTCTGCTTGAGAAAACAATTTAGTCTTAACTTTGCTTTCATAACAATATCCTCCTTTGTCAATTATAGCAATTACAGCCTCACAGACCTGCACCATCCTCACCATCTACACCATCTACACCATCTACACCATCCTCACCATTCACACCATCTACACCATCCTCACCATCTACACCATCTACACCATCTACACCATCTACACCATCCTCACCATCTACACCATCCTCACCATCTACACCATCTACACCATCCTCACCATCTACACCATCTACACCATCCTCACCATCTACACCATCTACACCATCCTCACCATCTACACCATCCTCACCATCTACACCATCTACACCATCCTCACCATCTACACCATCCTCACCATCTACACCATCTACACCATCCTCACCATCTACACCATCTACACCATCCTCACCATCTACACCATCCTCACCATCTACACCATCTACACCATCCTCACCATCCTCACCATCTACACCATCCTCACCATCTACACCATCTACACCATCCTCACCATCTACACCATCTACACCATCCTCACCATCTACACCATCCTCACCATCTACACCATCCTCACCATTCACACCATCCTCACCACCTTCACCATCTACACCATCCTCACCATCTACACCATCCAAACCATCCTCACCATCTACACCATGCTCACCATCCAAACCATCCTCACCATCTTCACCATCTACACCATCCTCACCATGTACACCATGCTCACCATCCAAACCATCCTCACCATCTTCACCATCTACACCATCCTCACCATCTACACCATCCTCACCATCCTCACCATCTACACCATCCTCACCATCTACACCATCTACACCATCCTTACCATCCTCACCATCTACACCATCCTCACCATCTACACCATCTACACCATCCTCACCATTCACACCATCCTCACCATCTACACCATCTACACCATCCTCACCATCTACACCATCTACACCATCCTCACCATTCACACCATCTACACCATCCTCACCATCTACACCATCTACACCATCCTCACCATTCACACCATCCTCACCACCTTCACCATCTACACCATCCTCACCATCTACACCATCCTCACCATTCACACCATCCTCACCATCTACACCATCCTCACCATCTACACCATCTACACCATCCTCACCATCTACACCATCTACACCATCTACACCATCCTCACCATCTACACCATCTACACCATCCTCACCATCCTCACCATCTACACCATCTACACCATCCTCACCATTCACACCATCCTCACCATCTACACCATCCTCACCATCCTCACCATCTACACCATCCTCACCATTCACACCATCCTCACCATCTACACCATCTACACCATCCTCACCATCTACACCATGCTCACCATCCAAACCATCCTCACCATCCTCACCATCTACACCATCCTCACCATCTACACCATCTACACCATCCTCACCATTCACACCATCCTCACCATTCACACCATCCTCACCATCTACACCATCTTCACCATCTACACCATCCTCACCATCTACACCATCCTCACCATCCAAACCATCCTCACCATCCTCACCATCTACACCATGCTCACCATCCTCACCATCCTCACCATCTACACCATCCTCACCATCTACACCATCCTCACCATTCACACCATCCTCACCATTCACACCATCCTCACCACCTTCACCATCTACACCATCCTCACCATCTACACCATTCTCACCATCCAAACCATCCAAACCATCCTCACCATCTTCACCATCTACACCATCCTCACCACCTACACCATCCTCACCATCTACACCATCCTTACCATCCAAATCATCCAAACCATCCTCACCATCTTCACCATCTACACCATCCTCACCATCTACACCATCTACACCATCTACACCATCCTCACCATCTACACCATTCACACCATCCTCACCATCTTCACCATCTACACCATCCTCACCATCTACACCATCCAAACCATCCTCACCATCCTCACCATCTACACCATGCTCACCATCCAAACCATCCTCACCATCTTCACCATCTACACCATCCTCACCATGTACACCATGCTCACCATCCAAACCATCCTCACCATCTTCACCATCTACACCATCCTCACCATCTACACCATCCTCACCATCCTCACCATCTACACCATCCTCACCATCTACACCATCTACACCATCCTCACCATCCTCACCATCTACACCATCCTCACCATCTACACCATCTACACCATCCTCACCATTCACACCATCCTCACCATCTACACCATCTACACCATCCTCACCATCTACACCATCTACACCATCCTCACCATTCACACCATCTACACCATCCTCACCATCTACACCATCCTCACCATTCACACCATCCTCACCACCTTCACCATCTACACCATCCTCACCATCTACACCATCCTCACCATCCAAACCATCCTCACCATCCTCACCATCTACACCATGCTCACCATCCAAACCATCCTCACCATCCTCACCATCTACACCATCCTCACCATCTACACCATCTACACCATCCTCACCATTCACACCATCCTCACCATTCACACCATCCTCACCACCTTCACCATCTACACCATCCTCACCATCTACACCATTCTCACCATCCAAACCATCCAATCCATCCTCACCATCTTCACCATCTACACCATCCTCACCACCTACACCATCCTCACCATCTACACCATCCTCACCATCCAAATCATCCAAACCATCCTCACCATCTTCACCATCTACACCATCCTCACCATCTACACCATCTACACCATCTACACCATCCTCACCATCTACACCATTCACACCATCCTCACCATCTTCACCATCTACACCATCCTCACCATCTACACCATCCAAACCATCCTCACCATCCTCACCATCTACACCATCCTCACCATCCAAACCATCCTCACCATCTACACCATCCTCACCATGTACACCATGCTCACCATCCAAACCATCCTCACCATCTTCACCATCTACACCATCCTCACCATCTACACCATCTACACCATCCTCACCATCCTCACCATCTACACCATCTACACCATCCTCACCATCCTCACCATCTACACCATCTACACCATCCTCACCATCCTCACCATCTACACCATCCTCACCATCTACACCATCTACACCATCTACACCATCTACACCATCCTCACCAACTACACCATCTACACCATCCTCACCATTCACACCATCTACACCATCCTCACCATCTACACCATCTACACCATCCTCACCATTCACACCATCCTCACCATTCACACCATCCTCACCACCTTCACCATCTACACCATCCTCACCATCTACACCATCCTCACCATCCAAACCATCCTCACCATCTTCACCATCTACACCATCCTCACCATCTACACCATCCTCACCATCTACACCATCTACACCATCCTCACCATTCACACCATCCTCACCACCTTCACCATCTACACCATCCTCACCATCTACACCATTCTCACCATCCAAACCATCCTCACCATCTTCACCATCTACACCATCCTCACCACCTACACCATCCTCACCATCTACACCATCCTCACCATCCAAACCATCCAAACCATCCTCACCATCTTCACCATCTACACCATCCTCACCATCTACACCATCTACACCATCCTCACCATCTACACCATCTACACCATCCTCACCATCTACACCATCCTCACCATCTACACCATCTACACCATCCTCACCATCTACACCATCCAAACCATCCTCACCATCTACACCATGCTCACCATCCAAACCATCTACACCATCCTCACCATCTACACCATCCTCACCATCTACACCATGCTCACCATCCAAACCATCCTCACCATCTTCACCATCTACACCATCCTCACCATGTACACCATGCTCACCATCCAAACCATCCTCACCATCTTCACCATCTACACCATCCTCACCATCTACACCATCCACACAATCCACACAATCCACACCATCTACACCATTCACACAATCCACACCATCCACACCATTCACACCATCCACACCATCCTCACCATTCAATCAATCAATCAACATTTATTTGTATACCACCTTACAACGACTTAAAATTGAACCAAAGTGCTTTACAGCATTAAAAATAGTAATTAAAACAATCTCTATGTAACAATAAAATTTAAATAAGATAACAATGAAATGGACAAAACACAGATAATGATCATAAGCAAAAAGCCATTTTAAATAAGTGCGTCTTTAGTTTGGCTTTAAACAGAGGCAGGTCAGTAATAGTATGCAACTCATAGGGAATTGTGTTCCAGAGTGTAGGACCTGCCACTACAAAGGAGCCATCACCCCACTGTTTGTACCTCGACCGAGGGACCTCTAGTATGTTATGGTCAGCAGAACGTAAAGCTCTACTTTGTTGGTAAAAGCTTACTGTCTCACACAAGTAAGAAGGTTGAATTGATTGAATTAAAAACAAACAGCAGAAGTTTAAACTGTATCCAGAACTGTACCGGAAGCCAGTGGAGGGAATTCAGGGTTGGTGTGATATGATCATATTTACGAGTATTAATCAGCATACGAGCCGCGGCATTCTGTTCACAAGTTGCAGGCGAAGCAGACGAGCTTGACTGACTCCAACATAAAGAGCGTTGCAGTAGTCTAGCCGGGAACTGATAAAAGCGTGAATGGCTTTCTAGATCTAGATCACTCCGACTCAGAAAGTGCTTGATCTTTGCAAGGAGGCGAAGATGGAAAAATCCTGCCTTGACAACAGAGTCAATGTGTAGCTGAAAGTTTAAACTGGTGTCTAAATTCACCCCCAAATTTTTGACTGCTTGGCTAAAATGAGGGGCTGGAGAATCAAGACCAGCATCAACAAAACTGGGAAGGTTGGAGGTGCCAAAAAGAATACATTCTGTTTTACCCTCATTCACACAGAGACAACTTTGTGACAGCCAGAGTTTGATGTCATGCAAACATCTGTGGATGGATTCAAGAGTATCAGAAGGATTTGGCAGACTGGCAGATAGATTTGTAAATCATCTGCATAGAGATGAAACAAAACATTGTGCTTTGAAATAATCAACCCTAATGGCAACATGTACAAAGGAAATAGAAAATGGAAAATGGAGGTCAAAGGGGCTGGGGAGGAGGAGAGATCACCAATCATAACAGAGAAAGTCCTATTTGTTAAATATGACCTAAACCATTGCAGTACAGGACCTTGAAGGCCAACTTGTTGTGCCAGGCATGTCAGGAGAATCGAGTGGTCAACAGTATCAAATGCAGCAGTGAGGTCCAACATCACGAGCAACACAGGTTTTTTAGAGTCAATGGACAAAAGAATATCATTCTGTACCTTTAGAAGAGCAGATTCAGTGCTATGATGTGTTCTAAAGCCAGACTGGAATTTCTCTAGGATATGATTTCTTTCCAAGAAAGACTGCAACTGGATGAGGACAACTTTTTCTAGAACCTTAGATTAAAAAAAGATAAATGAGACACTGGTCTGTAGTTAGACAGTATTGAAGGATTGAGATTGGATTTCTTGAGAAGAGGCCTGACCACAGCATGCTTAAAAACATCTGGGACAGACCCTGAACTGAGGCAGCTGTTAATAAATGACAGGAGACATGGGCCCCTTGTGTTAAAAACCTGATTCAGTACTCTGGATGGAATAATGTCTAGAGGACAGTTAGTTGGGGATAACTGCTGGACCACCTCAGAGAGAAGAGATAGGGACACTGGCTCAAACATTTTAAACACAGACGAGGGCATAGAAGAAGAGCATATGTCAAGACCATTGGGCGTGTTGATAATGTTCTGCCTAACAGAGGCCACCTTGTCAACAAAATGATTAAGAAATTCATCACAAGTTGACTTTGACGCATGTTTCAGAACATTACAAGACGGATTTATGACAGACTGGATAGTATTAAATAACACCCTAGGCCTATTACAGCTAGTGGAAATTACATTTGACAAGTACATAAACTTTGCTTCTTTAACTGCTTTTTGATAGTCAGAAAGACTATCACGCAGTATACCCAGTGATACATGCAACTTGTCCTTCTTCCACCTGCGCTTGGCTTGTCTGCAGTGCTACCTGAGGGCACGTGTAGTATCATTGAGCCAAGGGTCAGGTTTGGTTTTCATGGATCTGTCCTAGAAAGGTGAAATAGAGTCCAAAATTTCTATGCAGGTGGAGTAGAGGGCAGAGATAAAATCCTCTGGGCACAGAGGAGAAGAAGCCAACTTGTCCTGGATGTAAAAACTAGTGTTATATTACATATTACATGTTATGTTACATAAATGTAGCAGCAAACTCTCCGGCTGTGGTGGCAGTGATGGTACGGCGGCGGCAGGCTGGGGTGAGAGATTTGATGGCAGAAAGGGGAGCAGTAAATTCAAAAATGACAGGAAAGTGATCCGAGATGCAACTGTCAGTTATTTCTGAGATGGATACTGGAAGTCCATGTGAGATTATAAGGTCCAGCGTGTGACCATGCTGGTGCGTTGGGTCATGTACTGATTGTGTCAGGTCAAAGGAGTTCAAAAGACTTTGAAACTCCTTTACCAGTTTGCTGGATGGACAACAAACATGAATATTAAAATCTCCACATATGAGGAAGCTGTCATTTTCAGGGATTAATTCAGCAAGTGACTCTGAGAACTCAGAGGTAAAGTCCTTATTGCATTTAGGTGGACGATAGATAATAGCACACAATACAGGACATGCAAACTGAATCAAAACCAGTTGTAGCTCAAAGCTACTATAGCTTTTACATGGGAGTAAATGGCAGCTGAAACTTTGTTTGAATACTGCAGCCAGTCCTCCACTGCGACGGGACACTCGTGGCGTACTCAAGAAGGAATAGCCGGGAGGGAGGAGTTTGGAGAAGGCGCTATTATCACCTGGCTTTAGCCGGATCTCCGTGAGCAAAATAAAATCCAAGTTGCGGGTGGAAATTAGATCATTCAAAATGAAAGTCTTATTTGTGAGCGATCGAGTGTTCAACAAGGCTGCACGTACCGGCTTACAGCTCACAGACTGCTTTGGAGCTCGACTGAGAGGGCGGAGATTCCCCTGTATGCAGCCCTGTGCCTGGATCTTCACCGGCCGGCGACACGGAAGTGAACACCTGCCATCAGGGATAGCTGTTCTGAGCCATTGGTAGCTGTACTCCTGAGAGCGACGCAGATCAAAATTCCCGTACTCTGTAGATAATCCATTCAGAGCGGAGAAAGTATTATCCACACAGGAGGCCCAGGTAGGCTTTGAGTTTGATGAGGACACCTCCTCTCTTTCCGTGTCTCCTGCGCCTCTTGTTGCTACGCAGCAGGTAAACAGGACGCCATAGACAGGCAGTCACAGATGCTAGAAAAGGTGGTGGTGTCTTTGAATGTCCACTGTAAGTACTATCAGGCGAGTTGTTCATTGTATCCCGTATATTTAACAGTGTCAGTGTCAGTGTCAGACATCAGCAGAGATGACACATTGTGAGAGCCAAACAAAATAAACACAGCAATTAATAATGAACACAACAACATAGGGCGGCGGGCCATACACAGCGGCTCCATCATGCCTCCTTCACACCATCCTCACCATCTACACCATCCACAACATCCTCACCATCTACACCATCCTAACCATTCACACCATCCTCACCATTCACACCATATACACCATCCTCACCATCTTCACCATGCACACCATTCACACCATCCTCACCATCTACAGCATCTTCACCATCTACATCATCCACATCATCCACACCATCCTCACCACAGGGTATGGCATGGGGTTGCAGAATGAAGTTATATTCTTCCTTATTCAGAATTAGAAGATCAGAATCACTGTGGGTTCATTACTGTGGGTTTTACATGTAGAAGGAGTTTGCCTTGGTCAAAGTCAAAGTCAAAGAAGCTTTATTGTCACTTCAACCATATACTTTATATCAGATGCAGTACACAGTGAAGTGAAACAACGTTCCTTCTAGACCAGAGGTGCTACACAGAACACAGACAAAGTACAGAGACGCAGACAAACACAGAGCTAAACATGGAGATAAAACTAAACTATACTTAAGGTGCAATAAATAAACTAGACATACAACAGAAGTGTACGGGATGACAAGACAGGACAGTGCAGATAAACAACATATAGACCGACTTTTGTGCAGATAGCAGTGTATACAGTGAGAGCAAATATTAAAGTGACACATGTAAACAGGATTAATATAAAAAATGTAAAGTGACATGCGTGCAAACAGGACAATTTATTGTGTGTGTGTGTGTATGTGTATATCCAGCACAGTTCAGTTCTTCTTGGAACACAGTTCTCAGCTTTTGTGCATGTGTGTTATGTATGTGTGTGTGAGTACATGTCCAGCACAGTTCATTTCTCCTGTTGAGATCAGATCTTGGTTGCGTGTGTGTTTGTGTATGTGTGTGTGTGTGTGTTTGTGTGTGTGAGTGCGTGTGTGTGTGACCAGTTCAGCTCAGTTCTCTGTTGAGATACCTGATTGCCTGAGGGAAGAACCTGTTTAACAGTCTGGTTGTGCGGGTCCGAATGCTTCAGTACCTCTTTCCGGATGGCAGAAGGGTGAAGATTGTGTGTGAGGGGTGTGTGGGGTGTGTAAGAGTGTGTGGGAGGGGTGTGTGGGAGGGTTGTGTGGGGTGTGTAAGAGTGTGTGTGAGGGGTGTGTGGGGTGTGTAAGAGTGTGTGGGAGGGTTGTGTGGGGTGTGTAAGAGTGTGAGTGAGGGATGTGTGGGGTGTGTAAGAGTGTGTGTGAGGGGTGTGTAAGAGTGTGTGTGAGGGGTGTGTGGGGTGTGTAAGAGTGTGTGTGAGGGGTGTGTGGGGTGTGTAAGAGTGTGTGTGGGGTGTGTAAGAGTGTGTGTGAGGGGTGTGTGGGGTGTGTAAGAGTGTGTGTGAGGGGTGTGTGGGGTGTGTAAGAGTGTGTGTGTCGGGTGTGTAAGAGTGTGTGTGAGGGGTGTGTGGGGTGTGTAAGAGTGTGTGTGAGGGGTGTGTGGGGTGTGTAAGAGTGTGTGTGAGGGGTGTGTGGGGTGTGTAAGAGTGTGTGTGATGGGTGTGTGGGGTGTGTAAGAGTGTGTGGGAGGGTTGTGTGGGGTGTGTAAGAGTGTGTGTGAGGGGTGCGTGGGGTGTGTAAGAGTGTGTGTGATGGGTGTGTGGGGTGTGTAAGAGTGCGTGTGAGGGGTGTGTGGGGTGTGTAAGAATGTGTGTGATGGGTGTGTGGGGTGTGTAAGAGTGTGTGGGAGGGTTGTGTGGTGTGTGTAAGAGTGTGTGTGAGGGGTGTGTGGGGTGTGTAAGAGTGTGTGTGAGGTGTGTAAGAGTGTGTGTGAGGGGTGTGTAAGAGTGTGTGTGAGGGGTGTGTGGGGTGTGTAAGAGTGTGTGTGAGGGGTGTGTAAGAGTGTGTGTGATGGGTGTGTGGGGTGTGTAAGAGTGTGTGTGAGGGGTGTGTAAGAGTGTGTGTGAGGGGTGTGTGGGGTGTGTAAGAGTGTGTGTGATGGGTGTGTGGGGTGTGTAAGAGTGTGTGTGAGGTGTGTAAGAGTGTGTGTGAGGGGTGTGTGGGGTGTGTAAGAGTGTGTGTGATGGGTGTGTGGGGTGTGTAAGAGTGTGTGGGAGGGTTGTGTGGGGTGTGTAAGAGTGTGTGTGAGGGGTGTGTGGGGTGTGTAAGAGTGTGTGTGAAGGGTGTGTGGGGTGTGTAAGAGTGTGTGTGATGGGTGTGTGGGGTGTGTAAGAGTGTGTGTGAGGGGTGTGTGGGGTGTGTAAGAGTGTGTGTGAGGGGTGTGTGGGGTGTGTAAGAGTGTGTGTGAATGGTGTGTGGGGTGTGTAAGAGTGTGTGGGAGGGTTGTGTAAGAGTGTGTGAGAGGGGTGTGTGGGGTGTGTAAGAGTGTGTGTGAATGGTGTGTGGGGTGTGTAAGAGTGTGTGTGAATGGTGTGTGGGGTGTGTAAGAGTGTGTGTGTGGGGTGTGTAAGAGTGTGTGAGAGGGGTGTGTAAGAGTGTGTGTGATGGGGTGTGTGGGGTGTGTAAGAGTGTGTGTGAGGGGTGTGTGGGGTGTGTAAGAGTGTGTGTGAGGGGTGTGTGGGGTGTGTAAGAGTGTGTGTGAGGGGTGTGTAAGTCTGTGTGTGATGGGTGTGTGGGGTGTGTAAGAGTGTGTGAGGGGTGTGTAAGAGTGTGTGTGAGGGGTGTGTAAGAGTGTGTGTGATGGGTGTGTGGGGTGTGTAAGAGTGTGTGGGGTGTGTAAGAGTGTGTGTGAGGGGTGTGTGGGGTGTGTAAGAGTGTGTGTGAGGGGTGTGTGGGGTGTGTAAGAGTGTGTGTGAGGGGTGTGTGGGGTGTGTAAGAGTGTGTGTGAGGGGTGTGTGGGGTGTGTAAGAGTGTGTGTGAGGGGTGTGTGGGGTGTGTAAGAGTGTGTGTGAGGGGTGTGTGGGGTGTGTAAGAGTGTGTGTGATGGGTGTGTGGGGTGTGTAAGAGTGTGTGTGAGGGGTGTGTGGGGTGTGTAAGAGTGTGTGTGAGGGGTGTGTAAGAGTGTGTGTGAGGGGTGTGTGGGGTGTGTAAGAGTGTGTGTGAGGGGTGTGTAAGAGTGTGTGTGAGGGGTGTGTGGGGTGTGTAAGAGTGTGTGTGGGGGGTGTGTAAGAGTGTGTGTGGGGGTGTGTAAGAGTGTGTGTGAGGGGTGTGTAAGAGTGTGTGTGAGGGGTGTGTGGGGTGTGTAAGAGTGTGTGGGAGGGTTGTGTAAGAGTGTGTGTGAGGGGTGTGTGGGGTGTGTAAGAGTGTGTGTGATGGGTGTGTGGGGTGTGTAAGAGTGTGTGTGTGGGGTGTGTTGTGTAAGAGTGTGTGTGAGGGGTGTGTGGGGTGTGTAAGAGTGTGTGTGATGGGGTGTGTGGGGTGTGTAAGAGTGTGTGTGAGGGGTGTGTAAGAGTGTGTGTGAGGGGTGTGTGGGGTGTGTAAGAGTGTGTGTGAGGGGTGTGTGGGGTGTGTAAGAGTGTGTGTGAGGGGTGTGTGGGGGGTGTAAGAGTGTGTGTGAGGGGTGTGTGGGGTGTGTAAGAGTGTGTGTGAGGGGTGTGTGGGGTGTGTAAGAGTGTGTGTGAGGGGTGTGTGGGGTGTGTAAGAGTGTGTGTGAGGGGTGTGTGGGGTGTGTAAGAGTGTGTGTGAGGGGTGTGTGGGGTGTGTAAGAGTGTGTGTGAGGGGTGTGTGGGGTGTGTAAGAGTGTGTGTGAGGGGTGTGTGGGGTGTGTAAGAGTGTGTGTGGGGTGTGTAAGAGTGTGTGTGAGGGGTGTGTGGGGTGTGTAAGAGTGTGTGTGAGGGGTGTGTGGGGTGTGTAAGAGTGTGTGTGAGGGGTGTGTGGGGTGTGTAAGAGTGTGTGTGGGGTGTGTAAGAGTGTGTGTGAGGGGTGTGTGGGGTGTGTAAGAGTGTGTGTGAGGGGTGTGTGCGGTGTGTAAGAGTGTGTGGGAGGGTTGTGTGGGGTGTGTAAGAGTGTGTGTGAGGGGTGTGTGGGGTGTGTAAGAGTGTGTGTGAGGGGTGTGTAAGAGTGTCTGTGAGGGGTGTGTGGGGTGTGTAAGAGTGTGTGTGAGGGGTGTGTGGGGTGTGTAAGAGTGTGTGTGAGGGGTGTGTGGGGTGTGTAAGAGTGTGTGTGGGGTGTGTAAGAGTGTGTGCGATGGGTGTGTGGGGTGTGTAAGAGTGTGTGTGAGGGGTGTGTGGGGTGTGTAAGAGTGTGTGTGAGGGGTGTGTGGGGTGTGTAAGAGTGTGTGTGAGGGGTGTGTGGGGTGTGTAAGAGTGTGTGTGAGGGGTGTGTGGGGTGTGTAAGAGTGTGTGTGAGGGGTGTGTGGGGTGTGTAAGAGTGTGTGTGAGGGGTGTGTGGGGTGTGTAAGAGTGTGTGTGATGGGTGTGTGGGGTGTGTAAGAGTGTGTGTGGGGTGTGTAAGAGTGTGTGCGATGGGTGTGTGGGGTGTGTAAGAGTGTGTGTGAGGGGTGTGTGGGGTGTGTAAGAGTGTGTGTGAGGGGTGTGTGGGGTGTGTAAGAGTGTGTGTGAGGGGTGTGTGGGGTGTGTAAGAGTGTGTGTGATGGGTGTGTGGGGTGTGTAAGAGTGTGTGTGAGGGGTGTGTGGGGTGTGTAAGAGTGTGTGTGAGGGGTGTGTGGGGTGTGTAAGAGTGTGTGTGAGGGGTGTGTGGGGTGTGTAAGAGTGTGTGTGAGGGGTGTGTGGGGTGTGTAAGAGTGTGTGTGAGGGGTGTGTGGGGTGTGTAAGAGTGTGTGTGAGGGGTGTGTGGGGTGTGTAAGAGTGTGTGTGAGGGGTGTGTGGGGTGTGTAAGAGTGTGTGTGAGGGGTGTGTGGGGTGTATAAGAGTGTGTGTGAGGGGTGTGGGGGGTGTGTGTGGGGTGTGTGGAGTGTGTGTGAGGGGTGTGTGGGGTGTATAAGAGTGTGTGTGAGGGGTGTGTAAGAGTGTGTGTGAGGGGTGTGTGGGGTGTATAAGAGTGTGTGTGAGGGGTGTGTAAGAGTGTGTGTGAGGGGTGTGTAAGAGTGTGTGTGAGGGGTGTGTGGGGTGTATAAGAGTGTGTGTGAGGGGTGTGTGGGGTGTGTAAGAGTGTGTGTGAGGGGTGTGTGGGGTGTGTAAGAGTTTGTGTGTGAGGGGTGTGTAAGAGTGTGTGTGAGGGGTGTGTGGGGTGTGTAAGAGTGTGTGTGGGGGTGTGTGGGGTGTGTAAGAGTGTGTGTGAGGGGTGTGTGGGGTGTGTAAGAGTGTGTGTGAGGGGTGTGTGGGGTGCGTAAGAGTGTGTGTGAGGGGTGTGTGGGGTGTGTAAGAGTGTGTGTGAGGGGTGTGTGGGGTGTGTAAGAGTGTGTGTGAGGGGTGTGTGGGGTGTGTAAGAGTGTGTGTGAGGGGTGTGTGGGGTGTGTAAGAGTGTGTGTGAGGGGTGTGTAAGAGTGTGTGTGAGGGGTGTGTGGGGTGTGTAAGAGTGTGTGTGAGGGGTGTGTGGGGTGTGTAAGAGTGTGTGTGTGGGGTGTGTAAGAGTGTGTGTGAGGGGTGTGTAAGAGTGTGTGTGAGGGGTGTGTGGGGTGTGTAAGAGTGTGTGTGAGGGGTGTGTGGGGTGTGTAAGAGTGTGTGTGAGGGGTGTGTGGGGTGTGTAAGAGTGTGTGTGAGGGGTGTGTGGGGTGTGTAAGAGTGTGTGTGAGGGGTGTGTGGGGTGTGTAAGAGTGTGTGTGATGGGTGTGTGGGGTGTGTAAGAGTGTGTGTGAGGTGTGTAAGAGTGTGTGTGAGGGGTGTGTGGGGTGTGTAAGAGTGTGTGTGAGGGGTGTGTGGGGTGTGTAAGAGTGTGTGTGAGGGGTGTGTGGGGTGTGTAAGAGTGTGTGTGAGGGGTGTGTGGGGTGTGTAAGAGTGTGTGTGAGGGGTGTGTGGGGTGTGTAAGAGTGTGTGTGAGGGGTGTGTGGGGTGTGTAAGAGTGTGTGTGATGGGTGTGTGGGGTGTGTAAGAGTGTGTGGGAGGGTTGTGTGGGGTGTGTAAGAGTGTGTGTGAGGGGTGTGTGGGGTGTGTAAGAGTGTGTGTGAGGGGTGTGTAAGAGTGTGTGTGAGGGGTGTGTGGGGTGTGTAAGAGTGTGTGTGAGGGGTGTGTGGGGTGTGTAAGAGTGTGTGTGAGGGGTGTGTGGGGTGTGTAAGAGTGTGTGTGGGGGGTGTGTGGGGTGTGTAAGAGTGTGTGTGAGGGGTGTGTAAGAGTGTGTGTGAGGGGTGTGTGGGGTGTGTAAGAGTGTGTGTGAGGGGTGTGTGGGGTGTGTAAGAGTGTGTGTGAGGGGTGTGTGGGGTGTGTAAGAGTGTGTGTGAATGGTGTGTGGGGTGTGTAAGAGTGTGTGTGTGGGGTGTGTAAGAGTGTGTGAGAGGGGTGTGTAAGAGTGTGTGTGATGGGGTGTGTGGGGTGTGTAAGAGTGTGTGTGAGGGGTGTGTGGGGTGTGTAAGAGTGTGTGTGAGGGGTGTGTGGGGTGTGTAAGAGTGTGTGTGAGGGGTGTGTAAGTCTGTGTGTGATGGGTGTGTGGGGTGTGTAAGAGTGTGTGTGGGGTGTGTAAGAGTGTGTGTGAGGGGTGTGTAAGAGTGTGTGTGAGGGGTGTGTAAGAGTGTGTGTGATGGGTGTGTGGGGTGTGTAAGAGTGTGTGGGATGTGTAAGAGTGTGTGTGAGGGGTGTGTGGGGTGTGTAAGAGTGTGTGTGAGGGGTGTGTGGGGTGTGTAAGAGTGTGAGTGAGGGGTGTGTGGGGTGTGTAAGAGTGTGTGTGAGGGGTGTGTGGGGTGTGTAAGAGTGTGTGTGAGGGGTGTGTGGGGTGTGTAAGAGTGTGTGTGAGGGGTGTGTGGGGTGTGTAAGAATGTGTGTGATGGGTGTGTGGGGTGTGTAAGAGTGTGTGGGAGGGTTGTGTGGGGTGTGTAAGAGTGTGTGTGAGGGGTGTGTGGGGTGTGTAAGAGTGTGTGTGAGGGGTGCGTAGGAGTGTGTGTCTTGGGTGTGTGGGGTGTCTGAGGGTGTGTGAGAGCGGTGTGAAGGAGTGGGTGTGTGGGGTGTGTAAGAGTGTGTGTGGTGGGTGTGTGGGGTGTGTTAGAGTGTGTGTGGGGGTGTGTAAGAGTGTGTGTGAGGGGTGTGTGGGGTGTGTAAGAGTGTGTGTGAGGGGTGTGTGGGGTGTGTAAGAGTGTGTGGGAGGGTTGTGTAAGAGTGTGTGTGAGGGGTGTGTGGGGTGTGTAAGAGTGTGTGTGATGGGTGTGTGGGGTGTGTAAGAGTGTGTGTGAGGGGTGTGTAAGAGTGTGTGTGAGGGTTGTGTGGGGTGTGTAAGAGTGTGTGTGAGGGGTGTGTGGGGTGTGTAAGAGTGTGTGTGAGGGGTTTGTGTAGTGTGTAAGAGTGTGTGTGAGGGGCGTGTGGTGTGGGTAAGAGTGTGTGTGAGGAGTGTGTGGGGAGTGTAAGAGTGCGTGTGTGGGGTGTGTAAGAGTGCGTGTGTTGGGTGTGTGGGGTGTGTAAGAGTGTGTGTGAGGGGTGTGTGGGGTGTGTAAGAGTGTGTGTGAGGGGTGTGTGGGGTGTGTAAGAGTGTGTGTGAGGGGTGTGTAAGAGTGTGTGTGAGGGGTGTGTGGGGTGTGTAAGAGTGTGTGTGAGGGGTGTGTGGGGTGTGTAAGAGTGTGTGTGGGGTGTGTAAGAGTGTGTGTGAGGGGTGTGTGGGGTGTGTAAGAGTGTGTGTGGGGTGTGTAAGAGTGTGTGTGAGGGGTGTGTGGGGTGTGTAAGAGTGTGTGTGAGGGGTGTGTGGGGTGTGTAAGAGTGTGTGTGAGGGGTGTGTGGGGTGTGTAAGAGTGTGTGTGAGGGGTGTGTGGGGTGTGTAAGAGTGTGTGTGAGGGGTGTGTAAGAGTGTGTGTGAGGGGTGTGTGGGGTGTGTAAGAGTGTGTGTGAGGGGTGTGTGGGGTGTGTAAGAGTGTGTGTGAGGGGTGTGTGGGGTGTGTAAGAGTGTGTGGGAGGGGTGTGTGGGGTGTGTAAGAGTGTGTGTGAGGGGTGTGTGGGGTGTGTAAGAGTGTGTGTGAGGGGTGTGTGGGGTGTGTAAGAGTGTGTGTGAGGGGTGTGTGGGGTGTGTAAGAGTGTGTGTGAGGGGTGTGTGGGGTGTGTAAGAGTGTGTGTGAGGGGTGTGTGGGGTGTGTAAGAGTGTGTGTGAGGGGTGTGTGGGGTGTGTAAGAGTGTGTGGGAGGGTTGTGTGGGGTGTGTAAGAGTGTGTGTGAGGGGTGTGTGGGGTGTGTAAGAGTGTGTGTGAGGGGTGTGTGGGGTGTGTAAGAGTGTGTGTGAGGGGTGTGTGGGGTGTGTAAGAGTGTGTGTGATGGGTGTGTGGGGTGTGTAAGAGTGTGTGTGAGGGGTGTGTGGGGTGTGTAAGAGTGTGTGTGAGGGTTGTGTGGGGTGTGTAAGAGTGTGTGGGAGGGGTGTGTGGGGTGTGTAAGAGTGTGTGTGAGGTGTGTAAGAGTGTGTGTGAGGGGTGTGTAAGAGTGTGTGTGAGGGGTGTGTGGGGTGTGTAAGAGTGTGTGTGAGGGGTGTGTAAGAGTGTGTGTGATGGGTGTGTGGGGTGTGTAAGAGTGTGTGTGAGGGGTGTGTAAGAGTGTGTGTGAGGGGTGTGTGGGGTGTGTAAGAGTGTGTGTGATGGGTGTGTGGGGTGTGTAAGAGTGTGTGTGAGGTGTGTAAGAGTGTGTGTGAGGGGTGTGTGGGGTGTGTAAGAGTGTGTGTGATGGGTGTGTGGGGTGTGTAAGAGTGTGTGGGAGGGTTGTGTGGGGTGTGTAAGAGTGTGTGTGAGGGGTGTGTGGGGTGTGTAAGAGTGGGTGTGGGGGGTGTAAGAGTTTGTGTGAGGGGTGTGTGGGGTGTGTAAGAGTGTGTGTGATGGGTGTGTGGGGTGTGTAAGAGTGTGTGTGAGGGGTGTGTGGGGTGTGTAAGAGTGTGTGTGAGGGGTGTGTGGGGTGTGTAAGAGTGTGTGTGAATGGTGTGTGGGGTGTGTAAGAGTGTGTGGGAGGGTTGTGTAAGAGTGTGTGAGAGGGGTGTGTGGGGTGTGTAAGAGTGTGTGTGAATGGTGTGTGGGGTGTGTAAGAGTGTGTGTGAATGGTGTGTGGGGTGTGTAAGAGTGTGTGTGAATGGTGTGTGGGGTGTGTAAGAGTGTGTGTGTGGGGTGTGTAAGAGTGTGTGAGAGGGGTGTGTAAGAGTGTGTGTGATGGGGTGTGTGGGGTGTGTAAGAGTGTGTGTGAGGGGTGTGTGGGGTGTGTAAGAGTGTGTGTGAGGGGTGTGTGGGGTGTGTAAGAGTGTGTGTGAGGGGTGTGTAAGTCTGTGTGTGATGGGTGTGTGGGGTGTGTAAGAGTGTGTGTGGGGTGTGTAAGAGTGTGTGTGAGGGGTGTGTAAGAGTGTGTGTGAGGGGTGTGTAAGAGTGTGTGTGATGGGTGTGTGGGGTGTGTAAGAGTGTGTGGGATGTGTAAGAGTGTGTGTGAGGGGTGTGTGGGGTGTGTAAGAGTGTGTGTGAGGGGTGTGTGGGGTGTGTAAGAGTGTGAGTGAGGGGTGTGTGGGGTGTGTAAGAGTGTGTGTGAGGGGTGTGTGGGGTGTGTAAGAGTGTGTGTGAGGAGTGTTTGGGGTGTGTAAGAGTGTGTGTGAGGGGTGTGTGGGGTGTGTAAGAATGTGTGTGATGGGTGTGTGGGGTGTGTAAGAGTGTGTGGGAGGGTTGTGTGGGGTGTGTAAGAGTGTGTGTGAGGGGTGTGTGGGGTGTGTAAGAGTGTGTGTGAGGGGTGTGTAAGAGTGTGTGTGAGGGGTGTGTGGGGTGTGTAAGAGTGTGTGTGAGGGGTGTGTAAGAGTGTGTGTGAGGGGTGTGTGGGGTGTGTAAGAGTGTGTGTGGGGGGTGTGTAAGAGTGTGTGTGGGGGTGTGTAAGAGTGTGTGTGAGGGGTGTGTAAGAGTGTGTGTGAGGGGTGTGTGGGGTGTGTAAGAGTGTGTGGGAGGGTTGTGTAAGAGTGTGTGTGAGGGGTGTGTGGGGTGTGTAAGAGTGTGTGTGATGGGTGTGTGGGGTGTGTAAGAGTGTGTGTGAGGGGTGTGTAAGAGTGTGTGTGAGGGTTGTGTGGGGTGTGTAAGAGTGTGTGTGAGGGGTGTGTGGGGTGTGTAAGAGTGTGTGTGAGGGGTGTGTGGGGTGTGTAAGAGTGTGTGTGAGGGGTGTGTGGGGTGTGTAAGAGTGTGTGTGAGGGGTGTGTGGGGTGTGTAAGAGTGTGTGTGAGGGGTGTGTAAGTCTGTGTGTGATGGGTGTGTGGGGTGTGTAAGAGTGTGTGTGGGGTGTGTGGGGTGTGTAAGAGTGTGTGTGAGGGGTGTGTGGGGTGTGTAAGAGTGTGTGTGGGGTGTGTAAGAGTGTGTGTGAGGGGTGTGTGGGGTGTGTAAGAGTGTGTGTGAGGGGTGTGTGGGGTGTGTAAGAGTGTGTGTGGGGTGTGTAAGAGTGTGTGTGAGGGGTGTGTGGGGTGTGTAAGAGTGTGTGTGGGGTGTGTAAGAGTGTGTGTGAGGGGTGTGTGGGGTGTGTAAGAGTGTGTGTGAGGGGTGTGTGGGGTGTGTAAGAGTGTGTGGGAGGGTTGTGTGGGGTGTGTAAGAGTGTGTGTGAGGGGTGTGTGGGGTGTGTAAGAGTGTGTGTGAGGGGTGTGTAAGAGTGTCTGTGAGGGGTGTGTGGGGTGTGTAAGAGTGTGTGTGAGGGGTGTGTGGGGTGTGTAAGAGTGTGTGTGAGGGGTGTGTGGGGTGTGTAAGAGTGTGTGTGAGGGGTGTGTGGGGTGTGTAAGAGTGTGTGTGAGGGGTGTGTGGGGTGTGTAAGAGTGTGTGTGAGGGGTGTGTGGGGTGTGTAAGAGTGTGTGTGAGGGGTGTGTGGGGTGTGTAAGAGTGTGTGTGAGGGGTGTGTGAGGGGTGTGTGGGGTGTGTAAGAGTGTGTGTGAGGGGTGTGTGGGGTGTGTAAGAGTGTGTGTGAGGGGTGTGTGAGGGGTGTGTGGGGTGTGTAAGAGTGTGTGTGAGGGGTGTGTAAGAGTGTGTGTGAGGGGTGTGTGGGGTGTGTAAGAGTGTGTGTGAGGGGTGTGTGGGGTGTGTAAGAGTGTGTGTGAATGGTGTGTGGGGTGTGTAAGAGTGTGTGTGAATGGTGTGTGGGGTGTGTAAGAGTGTGTGTGAATGGTGTGTGGGGTGTGTAAGAGTGTGTGTGTGGGGTGTGTAAGAGTGTGTGTGATGGGGTGTGTGGGGTGTGTAAGAGTGTGTGTGAGGGGTGTGTGGGGTGTGTAAGAGTGTGTGTGAGGGGTGTGTGGGGTGTGTAAGAGTGTGTGTGAGGGGTGTGTAAGTCTGTGTGTGATGGGTGTGTGGGGTGTGTAAGAGTGTGTGTGAGGGGTGTGTGGGGTGTGTAAGAGTGTGTGTGAGGGGTGTGTAAGAGTGTGTGTGAGGGGTGTGTAAGAGTGTGTGTGATGGTGTGTGGGGTGTGTAAGAGTGTGTGTGGGGTGTGTAAGAGTGTGTGTGAGGGGTGTGTGGGGTGTGTAAGAGTGTGTGTGTGGGGTGTGTAAGAGTGTGTGTGAGGGGTGTGTGGCGTGTGTAGGAGTGTGTGTGAGGGGTGTGTGGGGTGTGTAAGAGTGTGTGTGAGGGGTGTGTGGGGTGTGTAAGAGTGTGTGTGAGGGGTGTGTGGGGTGTGTAAGAGTGTGTGTGAGGGGTGTGTGGGGTGTGTAAGAATGTGTGTGATGGGTGTGTGGGGTGTGTAAGAGTGTGTGGGAGGGTTGTGTGGGGTGTGTAAGAGTGTGTGTGAGGGGTGTGTGGGGTGTGTAAGAGTGTGTGTGAGGGGTGTGTAAGAGTGTGTGTGAGGGGTGTGTGGGGTGTGTAAGAGTGTGTGTGAGGGGTGTGTAAGAGTGTGTGTGAGGGGTGGGGGGGGGTTTAAGAGTGGGTGTGAGGGGTGTGGGGGGGGGTGTATGAGTGTGTGTGGGGGTGTGTAAGAGTGTGTGTGAGGGGTGTGTAAGAGTGTGTGTGAGGGGTGTGTGGGGTGTGTAAGAGTGTGTGGGAGGGTTGTGTAAGAGTGTGTGTGAGGGGTGTGTGGGGTGTGTAAGAGTGTGTGTGATGGGTGTGTGGGGTGTGTAAGAGTGTGTGTGAGGGGTGTGTAAGAGTGTGTGTGAGGGTTGTGTGGGGTGTGTAAGAGTGTGTGTGAGGGGTGTGTGGGGTGTGTAAGAGTGTGTGTGAGGGGTGTGTGGGGTGTGTAAGAGTGTGTGTGAGGGGTGTGTGGGGTGTGTAAGAGTGTGTGTGAGGGGTGTGTGGGGTGTGTAAGAGTGTGTGTGAGGGGTGTGTGGGGTGTGT
This sequence comes from Hemibagrus wyckioides, assembly GCF_019097595.1. Taxonomy (NCBI): domain Eukaryota; kingdom Metazoa; phylum Chordata; class Actinopteri; order Siluriformes; family Bagridae; genus Hemibagrus; species Hemibagrus wyckioides. Next base: position 210,421 of record NC_080722.1, on the reverse strand, counting down.
AAGAGTGTGTGTGAGGGGTGTGTGGGGTGTGTAAGAGTGTGTGGGAGGGTTGTGTAAGAGTGTGTGTGAGGGGTGTGTGGGGTGTGTAAGAGTGTGTGTGATGGGTGTGTGGGGTGTGTAAGAGTGTGTGTGAGGGGTGTGTAAGAGTGTGTGTGAGGGTTGTGTGGGGTGTGTAAGAGTGTGTGTGAGGGGTGTGTGGGGTGTGTAAGAGTGTGTGTGAGGGGTGTGTGGGGTGTGTAAGAGTCTGTGTGAGGGGTGTGTGGGGTGTGTAAGAGTGTGTGGGAGGGGTGTGTAAGTCTGTGTGTGATGGGTGTGTGGGGTGTGTAAGAGTTTCTTTGGGGGGTGTGTAAGAGTGTGTGTGAGGGGTGTGTGGGGTGTGTAAGAGTGTGTGTGAGGGGTGTGTGGGGTGTGTAAGAGTGTGTGTGGGGTGTGTAAGAGTGTGTGTGAGGGGTGTGTGGGGTGTGTAAGAGTGTGTGTGAGGGGTGTGTAAGAGTGTCTGTGAGGGGTGTGTGGGGTGTGTAAGAGTGTGTGTGAGGGGTGTGTGGGGTGTGTAAGAGTGTGTGTGAGGGGTGTGTGGGGTGTGTAAGAGTGTGTGTGGGGTGTGTAAGAGTGTGTGTGAGGGGTGTGTGGGGTGTGTAAGAGTGTGTGTGGGGTGTGTAAGAGTGTGTGGGAGGGTTGTGTGGGGTGTGTAAGAGTGTGTGTGTGAGGGGTGTGTGGGGTGTGTAAGAGTGTGTGTGAGGGGTGTGTGGGGTGTGTAAGAGTGTGTGTGAGGGGTGTGTGGGGTGTGTAAGAGTGTGTGGGAGGGGTGTGTGAGGGGTGTGTGGGGTGTGTAAGAGTGTGTGTGAGGGGTGTGTGGGGTGTGTAAGAGTGTGTGTGAGGGGTGTGTAAGTCTGTGTGTGATGGGTGTGTGGGGTGTGTAAGAGTTTGTTTGGGGGGTGTGTAAGAGTGTGTGTGAGGGGTGTGTGGGGTGTGTAAGAGTGTGTGTGAGGGGTGTGTGGGGTGTGTAAGAGTGTGTGTGAATGGTGTGTTGGGTGTGTAAGAGTGTGTGTGGGGTGTGTAAGAGTGTGTGTGAGGGGTGTGTGGGGTGTGTAAGAGTGTGTGTGGGGTGTGTAAGAGTGTGTGTGAGGGGTGTGTGGGGTGTGTAAGAGTGTGTGTGAGGGGTGTGTGGGGTGTGTAAGAGTGTGTGGGAGGGTTGTGTGGGGTGTGTAAGAGTGTGTGTGTGAGGGGTGTGTGGGGTGTGTAAGAGTGTGTGTGAGGGGTGTGTAAGAGTGTGTGTGAGGGGTGTGTAAGAGTGTGTGTGAGGGGTGTGTGGGGTGTGTAATAGTGTGTGTGAGGGGTGTGTAAGAGTGTGTGTGAGGGGTGTGTGTGTGGGGTGTGTAAGAGTGTGTGTGAGGGGTGTGTAAGAGTGTGTGTGAGGGGTGTGTGGGGAGTGTAAGAGTGTGTGTGATGGGTGTGTGGGGTGTGTAAGGGTGTGTGGGAGCGGTGTGTGGGGTGTGGAAGAGTGTGTGTGTGGGGTGTGTAAGAGTGTGTGTGAGGGGTGTGTGGGGTGTGTAAGAGTGTGTGTGAGGGGTGTGTGGGGTGTGTGTAAGAGTGTGTGTGTGGGGTGTGTAAGAGTGTGTGTGAGGGGTGTGTAAGAGTGTGTGGTGTGTGTAAGAGTTTGTGTGAGGGGTGTGTAAGAGTGTGTGTGAGGGGTGTGTGGGGTGTGTAAGAGTGTGTGTGAGGGGTGTGGGGTGTGTAAGAGTGTGTGTGAGGGGTGTGTGGGGTGTGTAAGAGTGTGTGTGAGGGGTGTGTGGGGTGTGTAAGAGTGTGTGTGAGGGGTGTGTAAGAGTGTGTGTGAGGGGTGTGTGGGGTGTGTAAGAGTGTGTGTGATGGGTGTGTGGGGTGTGTAAGAGTGTGTGTGAGGGGTGTGTGGGGTGTGTAAGAGTGTGTGTGAGGGGTGTGTGGGGTGTGTAAGAGTGTGTGTGAGGGGTGTGTGGGGTGTGTAAGAGTGTGTGTGAGGGGTGTGTTGGGTGTGTAAGAGTGTGTGTGAGGGGTGTGTGGGGTGTGTAAGAGTGTGTGTGAGGGGTGTGTGGGGTGTGTAAGAGTGTGTGTGAGGGGTGTGTAAGAGTGTGTGTGTGGGGTGTGTAAGAGTGTGTGTGAGGGGTGTGTGGGGTGTGTAAGAGTGTGTGTGAGGGGTGTGTGGGGTGTGTAAGAGTGTGTGTGAGGGGTGTGTGGGGTGTGTAAGAGTGTGTGTGATGGGTGTGTGGGGTGTGTAGGAGTGTGTGTGAGGGGTGTGTGGGGTGTGTAAGAGTGTGTGTGAGGGGTGTGTGGGGTGTGTAAGAGTGTGTGTGAGGGGTGTGTGGGGTGTGTAAGAGTGTGTGTGTGGGGTGTGTAAGAGTGTGTGTGAGGGGTGTGTGGGGTGTGTAAGAGTGTGCGTGAGGGGTGTGTGGTGTGTGTAAGAGTGTGTGTGAGGGGGTGTGTGGGGTGTGTAAGAGTGTGTGTGTGAGGGGTGTGTGGGGTGTGTAAGAGTGTGTGTGTGAGGGGTGTGTGGGGTGTGTAAGAGTGTGTGTGAGGGGTGGTGTGGGGTGTGTAAGAGTGTGTGTGAGGGGTGTGTGGGGGTGTGTAAGAGTGTGTGTGAGAGGTGTGAGCGGTGTGTAAGAGTGTGTGTGAGGGGTGTGTGGGGTGTGTAAGAGTGTGTGTGAGGGGTGTGTGGGGTGTGTAAGAGTGTGTGTGAGGGGTGTGTGGGGTGTGTAAGAGTGTGTGTGAGGGGTGTGTGGGGTGTGTGAGTCAGCAGAGTGAACAGCAGTGGACTGGGCACACAGCCCTGAGGAGCTCCAGTGCTCAGTGTGGTGGTGCTGGAGATACTGTTCCTGATCCGGACTGACTGAGTTCTTCCAGTCAGGAAATCCAGGATCCAGTTGCAGAGGGAGATGTTGATGCCCAGCAGACTCAGCTTCTCCATCAGGTGCTGAGGAATGATCGTACTGAATGCTGAACTGAAGTCAATGAACAGCATTCGTAGGTAAGTGTCTTTATTGTCCAGGTGTGTGAGGGCCAGATGGAAGGTTGTGCTGATGACATCGTCTGTGGAGCGATTTGGACGATACGTAAACTGCATGGGGTCGAGTGAAGGTGGCAGCAGGTTCTTGATGTGCCTCATGACGAGTCTCTCGAAGCACTTCATGATGATGGGTGTGAGTGCAACGGGACGGTAGTCGCTAAGACAGGACACTGGAGACTTCTTCGGCACGGGGATGATGGTGGTGGACTTTAGGCAAGTTGGGACGACGGTGCTGCTCAGGGAGATGTTGAAGATGTCTGTTTTGACATCTACTAACTGTTCTGCACATTCCCTGAGCACTCTGCCAGGAATGTTGTCTGGTCCAGCAGCTTTCCGTGGGTTAACTCTGCGTAGAGTTTTCCTCACGTCAGCTATGGTGAGACAGTGTGTGTGTTGTGTGTGGTGTTTTGGAGCTTTGTAATGTAAAGCAAGGGAGCACAAATATAAAGAACCTATAAAAACTCTGAGAATAAATATAATAATATAAAATAAAATCTAATAAATTTAAACCAGAAGAAACATTAACTGTGTGATAGTGCAGGATATAGAAAAGTGAAGCGTGCAAACTACACTGCAAATGCTACATGCAGTGCAGATGAAACATCAACTGTACTTTAGTGGACTAGTGCAAATTCCCCCAGGTGAAGTTGACAGGTGAAGTTGACAGGTGAGGCAGACAGGTGAGGCAGACAGGTGAGGCAGACAGGTGAGGCAGACAGGTGAGGTAAGAAGGTACAGGTGCAGTATGTCTGTCTGAGTCGTGTGTAAGTAAAGTGGAGGGCCATGCTTTCCCACTGCACCCAATCACCTTCAGACCATCACATTTCCTCCACCATGCTTGAGACGTCAGGTTTTCCTTTACCACCGTCACCTTGGACTCACTCATTAGAGAAACATTTTTTATTTTAAATTTAAATCTTTAGAATTTTATTCTGAATTTATTTATATATTTCTGTAAAGCTGCTTTGTGACAGTGTCCACTGTTAAACTTGCTACATAAATAAAATTAAATTGAACCAAAGTGAAGTGTTCCTGAGTCCAGATCATGATCCATTACAGAAGCATGGTGTCTGAGGGACTGGAGCTCACATGCAGGTTTCTGAATTTTTACTCAGATTTACCCAGATTGGTTGAATCTTTTAACTATGTTGTGTTCTGTAGCAGGTGAAATGCCCCCAAATCCCACAGATTAAGCCCACATGCCAAATTGACAAGCATTGATCTCTCTTAGCTCTTGAAGGACTAGATCTTTCTTGGAGGCTCCTTATATACTAAAACACAATGACTTCACCAGCTCAGCCTCAGTTGTTTCACAGGACCTTATTATTTCATCTTATTATTTACACATTTTTATAAATTTAACCTGTTTTTAACTGTTTTGGACTTTTTGGACCATGTTGCAGGCATCAATATCAGAATAAAGGTACAGAATAAACACACAGTATTTATTAAAACATGGTGATGTTCAGCTAAAACATGAAAAATCCTTTTCCTTACTGTTTTTGTTTGAACGAAAGTCATAATAATTTTTTTCATTTCTGCTTTCTTACTGCATTTTTTTTACCATTCCAGCTTTTTTTCAATCATGGTTGCAGATTTGTCTGTTTGTGAGGTTCTTTCCCATCATCCTCTGCGTTCTCTTACCCATTCTAATTTTCACCCTTTATTGGCCAGTGTTAGATTTGGCTTTTTCTGAAGGCCAACACCCTGGAGTGGCCTCTTCACTGTGGACGATGAGACTGGTGTTTTTTGTGAACACTATTTAATCTGAGATATCTCTTTCAGAGCTTTTTCTCTGTTCTGTGAAGAGACTAGCGCTCACCTCTGTAAGGTATATTCAGTTTCTTGTGAATTTCACATGGAATAGCGGTCATTTCAACAGAAAATTCTTTCTGACCATTTAAACAATAATCAATGCCTCAAATGCTGATGTTCCAGATACTAAAGCAGCCCAACAGAGGCCAGACTTATTGCTCCTGAACTGAAGTAATTGCTTCAGATTTCTCTTTAACAGAATAATGCTGAAAATGGGGAATTAGATGCTGAAGCTATTATTTTTAATATAAAATCTGTTATTTCCTGTTCTGTGATTGACAACATTAATAATGTCTCTTGAAAACTCTATTTCAACATAATGATTCAGTCGATTCTATTTATTTTATTTACAAATAGTAATTGCTTTTCAGAAACAAGGGAATTTCTAAGTAATTCCAAGCCTGTGACTGGTTATGTATCTTATAAAAGTGAAAAAGTCACTGTGACAAGAAATTCATTCAAAAATTTGTTCAATTAAAGTTTAACTGCTTTAATCAGCTGAAAAGTAAAGTGAAATTATTATTATTTTTATTATTATTATTATTATTATTATTATTATTATTATT
>NC_080722.1:177500-200000 GCF_019097595.1 Hemibagrus wyckioides | reverse complement strand
TTTATGTTGTATGTTTATGTAGCACCAGGTCCTGGAGAAATGTTTTATTTTACTATGTACAGTGTCAGATATATGTGGTTGAAATGACAATAAAATCTTCTTGAATCTTGAAATTTGAATCTGTGCAACTTTGGAACCAGGGAACTTTGGAACCAGGAAACTGTGGAACCAGGAAACTGTGGAACAAGGACGCTGTGGAACTGTGGAACTGTGGAACAGTGGAAACTGTGGAACTCTGGAACCAGGAAACTGTGGAACTGTGGAACAAGGAAACTGTGAAACCAGGAAACTGTGGAACTGTGGAAGCAGGAAACTGTGGAACTGTGGAACCAGGAAACTGTGGAACAAGGTAACTGTGGAACTGTGGAGCCAAGGAAACTGTGGAACCAGGAAACTGTGCAACTGTGGAACCAGGAAACTGTGCAACTGTGGAACCAGGAAACTGTGGAACCAGGAAACTGTGGAACTGTGGAGCCAAGGAAACTGTGGAACCAGGAAACTGTGCAACTGTGGAACCAGGAAACTGTGGAACCAGGAAACTGTGGAACTGTGCTACAGACACATTTGAAAACAGGCACTGAGGAATAATAAGTGTGGAACCACAGAGCAGTAGAACTACAACAGGTTACGTATGTAACCCAGTTCCCTGAGAAGGGAACTCGACGCTGTGTCATGACTGATGCTATGGGAACACTTTGTCAAGGAAGTGTGTCTGAAGCTCCATGTGCACACACGCCAATTCATTGGCTTGGATAGTACACGTGATGGAGAAATACACGCGAGCATGTCCATATAAGGGCATCTATGTCGCATCCATTTAGCTTTCCTTTGTCTGAAGGTCTCTGACTGCGCAGAGCAAGTACAGCCTCTCCTGTTCCGCTGAGTCATGGGACGGAAGACAGAAGGCCTGCAGGATGACCGGACGACCGGCCATCCTGGGCACCTTTGGGACATATCCAGTCCTGGGGTGCAAGATAGCCTTGGACATGCCAGGGGCAAATTCCAGGTAGGCAGGGGCAACCTATAGAACCTGCAGATCCCCTACCCGTCTAAGGAAGGACAAGACTAAAAGCAGAGATGTCTTAAGGGTCAGAAACTTCTCTGAGGCTGACTCCATGGGCTCAAAGGGGGCTTCCAGCAACCTGTCCAGGACCACCAAGAGGTCCCAGGAGGGGAGGTGCGGTCTGCAGGAAGGCCTCAGCCACCTGGCACCACGCAGAAAGTGAGAGACCAGAGGGTGCCTACCTAAGGAGGCACAGAGGACAAGGGCTTGGTTCACACTGATGGCAGCCATGTACACCTTTAAAGTAGAGGGGGACAGGCCCAGAGAAAGGCGAGACTGTAGGAAACCCAGCACTGTACCGATCGGGCAGTGCACTGGGTCCTGCTTGCGCTGAGCACACCAAAGACTAAAAAGCCTCCACTTAAGAGCATACAGCTTCCTAGTGGAGGGGGCCCTAGCATTCAGCAGAGTCTCCACGACTTCTGATGAGAGGCCTTCCTCTAGAGGGGCCAGACCTATAGCTTCCACATCTCAGGGCGGGGGTGGAGAATTGCCCCTCACGCCTGAGAGAGGAGATCTTTCCTGACAGGAACCTCCCAATGAATTGGCGTGTGTGCACATGGAGCTTCAGCCACACTTCCTCGACAAAGTGTTCCCATAGCATCAGTCATGACGCAGTGTTGTGTCCTCGAAAGGGAACCTGAATCCTACATTGTGTACATCCTTCTGGAAGATCTTGACCAGAGGAAAGAGGACTAGAGAGTCAGGAGAGTCTAATGAGAGAGAGAGAGAGCGAGAGAGAGAGGGAGAGAGAGAGAGAGAGAGAGAGAGAGAGAGAGAGAGAGAGAGAGAGAGAGGGAGAGTTCACAGTGTACACACACCGAACTGGACACAACTCAGTCCAACAATACACTGAATACACTCCACTTTCATACTGAGGTGGCCCTGCTGAAGGACAGGCTGAAGCCTAACCCGTTTAGGTGTTTCAGGGCTGAAATAAACAAACAGACAAATAAACAAAAGAACAGAAAAACATGAAAAATGACTAAAATATCACATGTGAAGAAGAGACATGAAGATCACAAGTAAGCAAATATCACACAACATGATCTTCATCATCATTGTCTTCATCACCTGAGGGTAGTGTGTCTCCTTACTGCAGGCTGAATGACCATATAATATACTAATGCAGTCCATCTTTGTGTGTGTGTGTGTGTGTGTGTGTGTGTTATAAATTAGTGTGTGTGTGTGTTAGCAGACAGGGAGCAATAAAAGAGCCAGATTTCTGCCCTGTAGAACAGAAGAATAACTCACATCTACAGCCAGGCTCTCCAGGGAGTGTATGTGTGTGTGTGTGTGTGTGATGAAAATAGAGCAGCTCAGCTCAGCGGGATCTTAAAGGAGTACTTCACCCCAGATAATCTGTAAAGTAGCTAGCGTTCTGTAGCCGCCGGTGGGAATTGATTAGCGTGAGTCGTGTCATTTATATAACATTAACACAATTCTGTGTGTGTTATAACTGAGAGAAATGTTAGCCTTAACATTCATGCTTTAGATTTCTCCCTCACACTACTGAAGATGTTTATGTGAGAGGATAAAAGCGGTGTGTTCCTCACACGTTCCTGCAGGCTGATGCTTCTCATGAACCTTAACTCTGATGCTGAGGAACATTTTACTGACAGAGTTCACAGTCATGATGTTTAGATTTACTAAAACACACTAAAGCTGGATCTTTAGATTTAATATGAATCTTTTTCCTTTGGAGTCAGATGTAGAGAAGATCTAAAACTCATTTACTGTCCAGAATTAAACCTAATGCTTTACTTCCTAACTCTAAACTCTGAGCTGAAGAGGAACAGAAACCTTCATCTATATTCTGCAGGGCACACACTGCATCCGGCTGAGTCCAGAAAAGAACTTTGTTAAGAAGTTTGTTAAGAAGTGAAATCAGAAGTTTGATGAAAAGTCAGAGTTTGTGAGATTTCTTGGTCATCACTGTCTGATCTCACACACTGATGTAAATGTCCTTCATGCAGCTTTTTAATTCTGACTGGTCAGAAGGTGTTTAGAGCGTGAGCAGGGACTACAGCTAGACTAGATATGACATCATAACTAGAATACAGAGACAAAAGCTGACACAGACATGCGAATGTATCCGAACATCCAGATCACTGACCACTCCCACATCTGCTCCTGAGAGTAAACATCAGAAACAGCTGGACTACACACACGTGAGGTCATGCAGAGTTCCAGAGGTTAGTCATGGTGTGAAATGTGAGCCAGTGTGGATGAAGGAGTGATTGTCAGATCTCTGGGTAACGTGTGGAATCGGTCAGAGGTTTCTGCAGTTCCTCGGGAGCACAACATTCCTTTATCTTATTAAGTTGAGGAAAGAGAAGAAATGGAGATGTGTCCAGAGATCTTCTGGACACAACTCCAGGAGCGAGTGTGTTTCATTCCCACTGAGATGTGTGTGAAAACTCCACATGCTTCTGTTCATTTGTCCTAACTTTATTTCTCTCTCTCTCTCTCTCACACACACACACAGAGTGTCTCTCCCAGAGGAGCCCCCCAGCGCACCCCCGCAGAATGTCATCGCCAGTGGCCGCACCAACTCGTCCATCATGATCCAGTGGCAGCCTCCCCCTGAGAATCAGCAGAATGGAGCGCTCCGGGGATACATCATACGGTCAGTACCTATAGCACCACCTCCTACACACACGCACACACACACACACACTGTACAGTGCATCTCCTTCTGGTCTGCTGAAGACTCTACACTCTCTAAGGCGGTGAATCTCCTACTGCCCTCTCACCTGAATGATGAAGTTATCAACATCTCTGTACCTGCAAGTGTGTCCAGAACCCCCCCCTCCCTCTCTCTCTCTCTCTCTCTCTCTCCCTTTATGACTGAGGTAAATCAGGAAGTTTTTGAGCTCAGGTCTCTTTTTAACACTAACACACTGCAGGTTGTTTCTTTCACAACAAACATAAATATTTATGCCAAATGTTAGCGCACATATGGTGCACTCAATCACCACAGAGAGAGGGAGAGAGACAGAGAGAGAGAGGGAGGAGACAGAGGGACGGAGAGATGGACAGAGACAGAGAGACATGAAATTATTCAGTACACACAGAGAGAGAGAGAGAGAGAGAGAGAGAGAGAGAGAATAACAGGAGGTATAAACTGGTCCATTGTCTCCCTCTAGTGTTTGGTTATGGAAGTGTATTTTATGTACAGTGGTTTTGTTTGTGTAATATTAGTGAATAATGCGGTGAGAAACACAGCGCGCCTCACTGTCCAAACACCTCAATATATACCTCAAATACTCTTACTCAGGTGATCCAGTCAGTGTCACTGGATGTGTGTAGGAAAGAGAGAGATGTCCTCAGCTGGACACAGTGATTTGTCCAGAGTAACTCTCACTGCACGCTCAGCTGGACAAACCCACAGAGACATCCGAGTTAACAGAGTGCTGGGGTCATTCAGTATAAATAAATATAAAATATTTGGATGTTCTTTGGTCATTAATTTATTAACCAGTCAGTAGTCCAGCTTCCTGGTCACTCATTTGTCCATTACTGACTCCTGTGTACCTCCCAGTTACCGTTTAACTGGTCTCCCAGTGGACATCCAGTACAAAAACATCTCCAATCCAGAGGTGACTAACCTGCTCCTGGAGGATCTGATCATCTGGACCAACTATGAGATAGAAGTGGCAGCATATAATGGTGCTGGACTCGGAGTCTACAGCCACAAAGTCACGGAGTGGACGCTGCAGGGAGGTACGGGTCTGACCAACAGAAATATTACAAATTATTACACCAGCTACTGAGGTTTAATCCAAATCTCTCTCTCTCTTTGTCGCTCTCTGTCTCTCTCTCTCCCTCTGTCTCTCTCTCTCTCTCTTTCTCTCTCTCTCTTTGTTGCTCTCTCTCTCTCTCTCTCTCTCTGTTGCTCTCTCTCTCTCTCTCTCTCTCTCTCTCCCTCTCTCTCTACCCCCCTTCTCCCTCTCTCCCTCTCTCTCTCTCTCTCCCTCTCTCTCTATCTCTCTCTCTCCCTCTCTCTCTATCTCTCTCTCTCCCTCTCTCTCTGTCTCTCTCTCTGTCTGTCTCTCTCTCTCTCTTTCTCTCTCTCTCTCTCTCTCTCTCTCCCTCTCTCTCTATCTCTCTCTCTCCCTCTCTCTCTGTCTCTTTCTCTGTCTCTCTCTCTCTGCCCCCCTTCTCTCTCTCTCTCTCTCTCTCTCTCTCTCTCTCTCTCTCTCTCTCGCTCTCGCTCTCTCTCGGTCTCTCTATCCCCCTCTGTTAGTCCCGACTGTTGCTCCAGGTGATGTTCAGGTAGAAGCTGTAAACTCCACCACCATACGCCTCACCTGGACTGCACCCAACCCTCAGTTCATCAACGGCATCAACCAGGGATACAAGGTTAGTATACACACACACACACACACACACACACACACACACACACACACATGAAAAGATTGTACCTTTTGTAAATGCTTAATAAATACACACACTGACCCTCTACCCCCACCCCCCTCTCTCCAGCTTTTAGCCTGGCAGGCAGGGCAGGGGGAGGAGCTTATAGTTGTTACGGTTCAGCCGAATTTCCAGGATGGTGTCCATGTTGGCTTCATCAGCGGCCTAAAGAAATTTACAGAGTATTTCACATCAGTTCTGTGTTTCACCACACCAGGGGACGGACCACGAAGCCCCGCCCAGAGAATCCGCACCCACGAAGATAGTGAGAAACACACGCACACACACACATGTAAAATATATGGAAATACATGGCTGTGACAATAATATCTCTCTCTCTCTCTCTCTGTCCAGCTCCCGGTGCTGTTGGTCATCTGAGTTTTACTGAAATTCTTGATACATCTTTGAAAGTCAGCTGGAGAGAACCACACGAGAAGAATGGCATCCTCACCGGTGCTTCACCTTTATTTATTCACTAAAGACAATAAAAATAAATAGACATAAAAACATTTAATAACATAAAGCTCTTTATAAACTCTGGGCATCTGAAGGTTTCTGAGACACTGAACCCAGTGAGGAAGACAAAAAGCTTTATTGATTCTTTTAGCCACTGCATTTCAAATCCAGCTGTTAATCTCCACATCAACAGAACATCTGTCTGGAAGGAAAGAGCTTTCCTGAGGAACAACATGCAGCTCCTGAAGTTCACTAAGCCTTGCTGGTGCTGAAGTGATGTTTATAGCCTCATGAGAAAAAATATCTAGAGTTTTGGTCATGAGCTTCATCAGCAGTGTTAAAAACAGCACAGAGTTAAACCCCTGAAGTAGAACACAGAGAGGAGATGGATCGGTGTAGAACATGGAGATGGATCCGTGTAGAACATGGAGATGGATCAGTGTAGAACACTGAGAGGAGATAGATCAGTGTAGAACATGGAGAGGAGATGGATCAGTGTAGAACATGGAGAGGAGATGGATCAGTGTAGAACATGGAGAGCAGATGGATCAGTGTAGAACATGGAGAGGAGATGGATCAGTGTAGAACATGGAGAGCAGATGGATCAGTGTAGAACATGGAGAGGAGATGGATCAGTGTAGAACACAGAGAGGAGATGGATCAGTGTAGAACATGGAGGTGGATCAATGTAGAACAGGGAGAGGAGGTAGATCAGTGTAGAACATGGAGGTGGATCAATGTAGAACAGGGAGAGGAGGTGGATCAGTGTAGAACACAGAGAGGAGATGGATCAGTGTAGAACATGGAGGTGGATCAATGTAGAACAGGGAGAGGAGGTAGATCAGTGTAGAACATGGAGGTGGATCAATGTAGAACAGGGAGAGGAGGTGGATCAGTGTAGAACATGGAGAGGAGATGGATCAGTGTAGAACATGGAGAGGAGATGGATCAGTGTAGAACATGGAGAGGAAATGGATCAGTGTAGAACATGGAGAGGAGATGGATCAGTGTAGAACATGGAGAGGAAATGGATCAGTGTAGAACATGGAGAGGAGATGGATCAGTGTAGAACATGGAGAGGAGGTGGATCAGTGTAGAACATGGAGAGGAGATGGATCAGTGTAGAACATGGAGAGGAGATGGATCAGTGTAGAACATGGAGAGGAGATGGATCAGTGTAGAACATGGAGAGGAGATGGATCAGTGTAGAACATGGAGAGGAAATGGATCAGTGTAGAACATGGAGAGGAGGTGGATCAGTGTAGAACATGGAGAGGAGATGGATCAGTGTAGAACATGGAGAGGAGATGGATCAGTGTAGAACATGGAGAGGAGGTGGATCAGTGTAGAACATGGAGAGGAGATGGATCAGTGTAGAACATGGAGATTTTAAGAGGCTGCCAGTAATTGTGAAGTTGACGCTGTGTGTCTGTGTGCAGGATACCGTATCTCCTGGGAGGAGTTTAACCGGACGAACACACGGGTCACTCACTACCTGCCCAATGTCACTCTGGAATACCGCGTAACAGGACTCACAGCTTTAACCACCTACACCATCGAGGTGGCGGCAATGACGTCTAAAGGACAGGGACAGCGGTCATCATCTACCATCTCATCAGGGGTACCACCAGGTACACACACACACACACACACTCACACACACAGAGTAAGATCATATTCTTTATTTCTAATTTTGAGCTAGATCCCATGATTGAGAGGAGGTGGGGCTTAGTCTAGACTTCACAATTAAATAATTGTCTATGAATAGCAGTAATAATAATAAACCTCCAGCTAAATAAACAAACAATAGAGCTAATAAATGAAAGCTAATACACAGTCTAGTGCTTCATCTCCTGAAAGTAATCATTCAGAAGTGGATTAATTTGAGAGATTATTAAATTTAGCGGTAGAGCTCAGGACACTCTAATTTTTCACACTAACACCTCCACCTACATGGACCTGCTGCTCATCCACTGGCCACTGCTGTAGGAACTGACCCATGTTTCCTCCAGCGTAAGAGTTAATTCAATCATTTCCACCTCATAAACATGTTTTTTAAGCTTTTCTTTTTCACACTTTCAGTAAAGTTCAGTAAACACTCGTGGAAAGAAATTTTTTGGAGAATTAATAGAAATAAACCTGGTTGCAGAGTCACACACACAAGCTCATGTTTAAAAGGAAAAATCATTGATTCTGATTAACCTCAGGTAAAGAGCAGCTGTTTCTGTCGGAGTTTCTTCACATCTGCAGGATTTTATTCCGTTACTTAAGCCATGTTCCTCAAAGAGCTTAGAAAGCGTGTGTGGGATCTCACTGTGGAAAGCTGTGGATCAGGAGAGAAGCTAAAAGATTTTCCAGAATCTCTCAATTTGGTGCTCTTGACGATCTCCACCAAGGATCCATCAATGAACAGTGGAGAATGGTCACTCTGTGCTCTCCTGAAGTCAACAACCATCTCTTTGGTCTTGTCGACGTTCAGGGAGAGGTTGTCGGCTCTGCACCAGGCTGTTAGCCGCTGCACCTCCTCTCTGTATGCTGACTCGTCATTCTTACTGATGAGACCCACCACGGTCGTGTCATCAGAGAACTTGATGATGTGGTTGGAGCTGTGCATTGCTGCACAGTCGTGAGTCAGCAGAGTGAACAGCAGTGGACTGAGCACACAGCCCTGAGGAGCTCCAGTGCTCAGTGTGGTGGTGCTGGAGATACTGTTCCCGATCCGGACTGACTGAGGTCTCCCAGTCAGGAAATCCAGTCTCATAATTCATATAATCATATAATCCTACTCTCAGTGTTTATAATCATTTATAATCACACTCTGGTGTTTATAATAATTTATAATCACACTCTGCTGTTTATAATCTTTAATAATCACACTCTCCGGTGTTTATAACCATTTATAATCACACTCTCAGTGTTTATACAGATTTATAATCCCACTCTCAATGTTTATACAGATTTATAATCACACTCTCCGGTGTTTATGATCATTTATAATCACACTCTGGTGTTTATGATCATTTATAATCACACTCTGGTGTTTATGATCATTTATAATCACACTCTGGTGTTTATGATCATTTATAATCACACTCTGGTGTTTATAATCATTTATAATCACACTCTGGTGTTTATGATCATTTATAATCACACTCTGGTGTTTATGATCATTTATAACCACACTCTGGTGTTTATGATCATTTATAATCACACTCTGGTGTTTATGATCATTTATAATCACACTCTGGTGTTTATAATCATTTATAATCACACTCTGGTGTTTATGATCATTTATAGTCACACTCTGGTGTTTATGATCATTTATAATCACACTCTGGTGTTTATGATCATTTATAATCACACTCTGGTGTTTATAATCATTTATAATCACACTCTGGTGTTTATGATCATTTATAATCACACTCTGGTGTTTATGATCATTTATAACCACACTCTGGTGTTTATGATCATTTATAATCACACTCTGGTGTTTATGATCATTTATAATCACACTCTGGTGTTTATGATCATTTATAATCACACTCTGGTGTTTATGATCATTTATAATCACACTCTGGTGTTTATAATCATTTATAATCACACTCTGGTGTTTATGATCATTTATAATCACACTCTGGTGTTTATGATCATTTATAATCACACTCTGGTGTTTATGATCATTTATAATCACACTCTGGTGTTTATGATCATTTATAGTCACACTCTGGTGTTTATGATCATTTATAATCACACTCTGGTGTTTATGATCATTTATAATCACACTCTGGTGTTTATGATCATTTATAATCACACTCTGGTGTTTATGATCATTTATAGTCACACTCTGGTGTTTATGATCATTTATAATCACACTCTGGTGTTTATGATCATTTATAATCACACTCTGGTGTTTATGATCATTTATAACCACACTCTGGTGTTTATGATCATTTATAATCACACTCTGGTGTTTATGATCATTTATAATCACACTCTGGTGTTTATGATCATTTATAATCACACTCTGGTGTTTATAATCATTTATAATCACACTCTGGTGTTTATGATCATTTATAGTCACACTCTGGTGTTTATGATCATTTATAATCACACTCTGGTGTTTATGATCATTTATAATCACACTCTGGTGTTTATGATCATTTATAATCACACTCTGGTGTTTATGATCATTTATAATCACACTCTGGTGTTTATGATCATTTATAATCACACTCTGGTGTTTATGATCATTTATAACCACACTCTGGTGTTTATGATCATTTATAATCACACTCTGGTGTTTATGATCATTTATAGTCACACTCTGGTGTTTATGATCATTTATAGTCACACTCTGGTGTTTATGATCATTTATAATCACACTCTGGTGTTTATGATCATTTATAATCACACTCTGGTGTTTATGATCATTTATAGTCACACTCTCCAGTGACACCCAGATGAGGATGAGGTTCCTTTTTGAGTCTGGTTCCTCTAGTTTTCTTCCTCATACCATCTGAGGGAGTTTTCTTTGCCACAGTCGCCTCAGGCTTGTTCATTAGGGATAAATGAAAACAAATTTAAATATAAGTCTAATGTCAATCTGAACTTTTTGTCTAACATTATTCTTGGACTTTTGAGACAATGTCCATTGTTAAGAGCATTATACAAATAAAACTGAAATGTACCATGGAATTCTATGAGGGCCATCATCAGCAATTAAAGAACATGGAGCACCACAGTGACACAACCAAGAAAGGGACATTCCTCCAAAAACCATGAAAGAGCAAGACAGTAAGGTACCCAGGAGGCTGCCATGAAACGTCGAGGAACTTTAAAGGAGCTGCAGGAAGATCTGAACTGATCACATGTCTGTCACTCACTAAACATCACAACAATCTCTCATATCTCTCTCATCCTTCACCTTTCAGGGTCTAACACGCCTATAACTCTGTGTGGAAACAGTTAAGGAGTGAGACTCAGTGTGTTAGTGTTCTTCAGGTGCTGATCATCTGCTATTCTCTGTAGGTCTCATAAAACTTACCACTCTCTCTGTTAATTACAATGATACTCAATTAACAAACATCACAGGCCTCATCACAACTTCTGCTCTTATCTACCAAAAAATAAATAAATTTATGATCCCCCATGTGCATGTGACCGTACCTGATTCCTCCTGTTCCATCAGCATGGGGTAGAGACGCATTCTCACAGAGAAGCTTGTAAAGCAGACAAGGAGTTTAAAATATACATTAAAATAAAACATTAAAGAATATTAAAATATAACTCACTGTGTATGGAGTAACTCTCTAAAGTAAAGCTTATTGTCATGTTTGTGTTCTTCTCTAGAACTTCCTGGTCCTCCAACTAACTTGGCTATCTCCAACATTGGCCCTCGGTCAGTTACACTGCAGTTCAAACCAGGTTATGATGGAAAGACCTCCATCTCCCGCTGGCAGGTAGAAGCACAGGTGAGTTACTGATTATATTTGATGGAACAAAGCTGTTATGAGGTGAATATTAGTTTCCAGGTGTATAGCTCTGGATTGTATCCTAACCTCATGGGCCTGGCTGTTTCTTCTCTGTTTTCAGATCAGTGTAATAGGAGAAAATGAGGACTGGGTGATGGTTCATCAGCTGATTAATGAACCTCATGCTCGCTCCATGGAAGTACCTGCTCTCAATCCCTACACCTTCTACAGGTACCACACCTTTACTCCATCCCCCACCCTCTACAGGTGTCTCACACTTACTACAGCTCCTCAGCGTCCACAGTTTATTACAATGTCTAATGCCCTTCTATACTATCATCAAATTTAACTGGACATTTTACATGTCCAGTATTTAGCACAAGCTGTAAATATCATCTTCCTCCTAAATATCCTCTTCCTCTTAAATATCATCTTCCTCTTAATTATCCTCTTCCTCTTAATTATCCTCTTCCTCTTAAATATCCTCTTCCTCTTAATTATGCTCTTCCTCTTAAATATCTACTTCCTCTACTGGTACAAATGGAGAAAATATTGACACTGTACACCATCCTCATGGTCAGCTTGCTTGACCTGTTATTTGATGTTTTTTTTTTTGGTGTCTCTGGCAGATTTCGTATGCGTCAGGTGAACATTGTGGGCACCAGCCCACCCAGCCAACCTTCTAGAAAGATCCAGACCCTGCAGGCTCCACCTGACATGGCTCCTCTGAACATCACACTGCGCACAGCCAGTGAGACCAGCCTCTGGCTCCGATGGGTGGTACGTCCCATTATCACACGCCTCCCTTCTGAGTCTGGTTCCTCTCTAGGTTTCTTCATCATATCGTCTCAGGGAATAATTTCCTCACACCGTCTGCTCAGGCGTCTCATTAAGATATAAATTTCTTATTAGGATATAAATTTAATTTAAAATTTTTATATTTCTGTAAATCTGCTTTGAGACAATATACCCTGTTAAAGCGCTATACAAGTAAAATAATTAGAATTGAATTTGTTCATATTTATCATGTACTTTCCAGCAGGTTGAATAAAACTCCTATTTTTTGGCTGGAATGTTGTGTTATTTGCTGGAATGTTGTGTTATTTGTGTTCCAGCCACTGCCAGAGTGGGAGTATAATGGAAATCCAGAGTCTGTGGGTTATAAAGTGCAGTATAGTCGGATTGGTCCTGATGCTGAAGTCCTAACCCACATGATTCCTGACCGTCTGGAGAGAGAGTTTACCATCGAGGATTTAGAGGAATGGACCGAATATGAGGTCAAAGTCCGAGCAATTAATGGCATTGGAGCCGGACCATGGAGTCAGCCTGTTCGAGGACGGACACGAGAATCTGGTCAGATATTAAATTGCTTAATGTTTCCATTATTAGTTCTCCATCAACATCTCAGTGGTGTTGGTATATTAAAGGTGTGGAACCCATGGAATCTTTGGAAAGTAAGGGTTTCACTGAAGGTTCAGTGTCAGAGAGTGGACAGTGTAGAGGATGTATTATTAGCTATAAATGTTAAAGTGTAGTTCTTGGACAGAGTTGTAGTATTAAATCAGTTCTACTGTATATCACTATATAACATCTAAGCATTAATACACCGATCAGGCATAATATTAGGAGCAGTGACCAGTGAAGTGAATAAGACTGAGTATCTCCTCATCATGGCACCTGTTAGTGGGTGGGATATATTAGGCAGCAAGTCAACATTTTGTCCTCAAAGTTGATGTTAGAAGCAGGAAAAATGGACAAGTGTAAGGATTTGAGCGAGTTTGACCAAAAGGACCAAATTGTGATGGCTAGACCACTGGATCAGAGCATCTCCAAAACTGCAGCTCTTGTGGGGTGTTCCCGGTCTGCAGTGGTCAGTATCTATCAAAAGTGGTCCAAGGAAGGATCAGTGGAGACCCGGAGACAGGGTCATGGGCGGTCAAGGCTCATTGATGCACGTGGGGAGAGAAGGCTGGCCCGTGTGATCCGATCCAACAGACGAGCTACTGTTGATCAAACTGCTGAAGAAGTTAATGCTGGTTCTGATAGAAAGGGGTCAGAATACACAGTGCAGGACGGGTCAGGGCTGTTTTGGCAGCAAAAGGGGGACCAACAGATGGTCATAATGTTATGCCTGATTGGTGTATGTACAACATTTAATTCCCTCTGTGTGTTATTCTTCCCTCTACAGTACACATTCTTTTATCATTTCTGTCTCTTACTTGTGGCCATGCTACTCCTGATGTTTAATTTATTTCTTTTCTGTAAAAGAGGGTACACATGGCTACTCTGTGTGCTTCATAACCCCAGAAAAGCTCCATGTCACCCTGTCTCCCTTTATAATAACCCTCTTGCTTTCTGACCGTTCTCTTCAGTTCAGACACGGCTGCTCTCTGGGGTTCCTTCTCACACCAGGATGAAGTTTAACTCTGTTTTCCTTTTATTCAAATGAATCTCTCCATGTGTTTTACTGATGTTAATTTCTCTGTCTTTTGTTTAATTTTCACTTTCAATTTCTGTTCTTTTTTCACTCTCTAGTGCCCTCCAGTGGTCCATCTAATGTCTCAGCTTTCTCCACATCCTCGAGCAGTATTCTGGTTCGCTGGTTTGAGGTTCCTGATCCTGACAGAAATGGGCTGATCCTTGGATACAAGGTCGTCATCAAATACTAATACCAGTGATTTTGACTCCTTATAATAATCTCATTACATTTTATAGTTTTTCACTCACTGTGTGTTTTTCTCAGGTGGTGTATAAGGAGAAGGATTCGGACTCTCCTCTTCAGTTCTGGACAGTAGAAGGAAACACCACTCACAGTGCTGAGTTAACAAACCTAGGGAAATATGTCCTGTATGAGATCCAGGTTTTAGCATTCACACGTATTGGAGATGGTCTCCCATCCTCTCCTTCCATCCTGGAACGCACTCTTGATGATGGTAGGCATCAGAATCAATCACAGTGTACATGAGGTTCAGAAATGTGATAGAGAGTCTTGTGTCTCATCACAAACAGTTCAGGTTTATTTCTGTAGAGCTCACTGGGTTAGGGTTAGAGAGTGAGATGGGGTAGAAATGTTGAGAGGAACCAGACTCAGAGGGGAAAACATCTTGACACTGGAGATGAGCTTTAAAAGGATCTTTAGTACAAGTATTTTTTCTTTTATAAGCTTTAAAACCAGACTCAGAAGAAGCGGACCTGTGGATGGTCTTTCTGTCTCAGGTACATTTCAGTGCTCTCACTTCTCACACTGCACCTCACTCCCTTAGATCTTCAGACACTGCTCGACTAGTCCCACCATCTCTCAGGGCAGGATACATCAAGATTCTTCTCTGTTCTGGCACCAAGATGGTGGAGTGAACTTGTTGTTTTGTTAGAAATGTTTGTGAGCCGTGTTTTGTCCCTACACAGTTTATCTTTAGTCTGTATCCTAGTGACTCAGTACTGATATTTTCTTTGTTAGAGATTTATGAGCACTTTTGTATGTCACTCTGGATAAGAGAGTCTGCCACATGCTGTAGATATAAATGTAAATGTGATGTAGAAGCTTCTGTCACTTTATTTACATCGTCACAGCCAGTCCCGTCGGAGTCCCTGTCTAAACTTTACACAATTTGCACCGTTTTAAACCATACAGAACAGCGGTTTCACCTGTGGATGGTTTCACTTAAATAGACTAAAGACACTGATGTTAATGTTCATGTCTCGTTCATTGTTCAGTGGATAGCTGCACATGGAGATTATATATTTAGATAATAAAGGCTTCTGCTGTAATCAGAAAGCTTCCTTCAAGCTGCATGTGGTCCTAGTACTAGCACTTCTGTCTTGTTAAGCAGGAGGAAGTTAGTGGCCATCCAGTGTCTAATGTCCTTTACACATTCTTCTATCTTAATAAGCTGGTGTCTCTCATCTGATTTAGCTGAAACATATAGCTGTGTGTCATCTGCATAACAGTGGAAGCTAATACCATGTTTATGAATAATTACACCAAGGGGTAATGTATATAGGGAGAAAAGCAGTGGGCCTAAGACAGAACCTTGTGGAACACCGAACATAACCTTGGTATGCATGGAGAAGTGACCATCTAGATCTACAAACTGATAACGGTCAGTCAAATAAGACCTGAGCCAGGAGAGGGCTGTTCCTTTAACACCAACATGTTCTAGTCTATCAAGTAGAACAGTGTGGTCAATGGTGTCAAAAGCTGCACTAAGATCCAGTAACACCAGTAGGGAGACACAACCCTGATCAGAGGTCAGTAACAGGTCATTGACCACTTTAACCAGTGCTGTCTCTGTGCTATGATGAGGTCTAAATCCTGACTGATACATTTCATAAATGTTATTTCTATGCAGGTCTGAACATAACTGCTGTGCTAAACAGGAGGTTTGATATTGGGGTCTCCTCTCTCTCTCTCTCTCTCTCTCTCTCTCTTTCTCTTTCTCTCTCTCTGTGTCTGACTGTCTCTCTCTCTCTCTCTCTCTCTGTCTGACTATCTCTCTCTCTCTCTCTCTCTCTCTCTCTCTCTCTCTCTCTCTCTCTCTCTTTCTCTCTCTCTCTCTTGTTTTTTAGCCAATTTGGTTTGCAAATCATTTGCAAAAATCTTTTTAAATTTCTAAACAAGTATTCAGTGAGTAGAACTACACTTGAGTTCAGGGAAACAGTTGCTGAGTAACAAAGCCAGTATTTGTTTGTTAAAGTTGTTATGCAGTATAATACGGGTTGTGTATTGTGTAGCAGAACTTTAACTCTAAGAGTCAGAATCAAATTCTGTTGAGTTAGACGGTGCACCAACCCAAGGTCGACAACAAAGATTTTCAATAAAGCTGTGTTGAATAACAGACAGGATTGTAGAGAAGATACTGTGAGGAAGAAGATGAGGCTGAAGACTAATGCTGCAGTATTAATCTGTTTAATACAATAGATACACTGAACAAGTTGAAGATTCACCATGTTAAACGTCAGGGGCGCCGTTATGGTGGATGCAGAGTATGCTAGGCATATGGGCCCAGGACACTAGGGGGCCCAAATTCACGACTTTGGTCAATAATTTTTTTTAATAATTAATTTTTATTACATACAAGAACACGTTAACTAAAAATATTGTAGTAAAATAAAATTAAAAATTGAAATGATAGAAAGTGAGAAATGAATGTGAGCACGCTCTCTTCAATTCCAAATACAGTGCGCATGATGTTAACCGCACAAAGAATAATGGATGGATGGCCACCAGCCAGGTGATCATATCAACAGAGCACACAGCTGCATGATCCACACTCGGGCAAGCATGAAAACAAGACGTGTTCAGATTGATCTGTGTGTTACCTTTATGTCTGAAAAGTTTAGGATAAGAAACTCTTAACTTTGCTGGCTACCAGTTCTTTCTTTTAATGTATAATAAGGCTGCAGAGTTAAAACTCCTGTTCCGCTGTTCAGTTAAGCTTGTTGCAGTGTTTAGCTGCTTTTATTGGTTTTTTATATTTCTTTATTGTTACTGCCTAGATTATAATAATAAGAGTTGTATAGAAGACTAGTTAATACTGCAACAATAGATAGAAGCACAGTTATATTGGTTATATACGGTATATTTATGTATTAAATTCACTAAAACTAAAATTAAAACCTTAAAAACATGTCACTTGAAATTAAATATTTCAATGTTATTTGAAATAATGTAAATGTTAAGTAGTAAATTATTTCATTTTCTTATTTGGTGACTTCAATTTCTTATTAAACGCCAAACACACATACACACTCATCAGGAAGAAAGGGGCCCAAATTTCTGTCTTGCATACCCCCTTAAAAGTCTTCATGGTGCCCCTGTTAAACGTATCAGTCTTCTAATATATTTAACTCTATAAAACGTGTCATTGCTTTCGGATGAGGCTTTCAGGCAGATGTGCTGTGTGTGGACTCTGCTGTCAGTCAACTAAAAGAGACTTTCTTTGAAAAATGTTCTTTATTAAAAAAAAAGAAGTGGTGGAGAATAGAATAAATGATCAGTTGATAACAATAGCACCAAAGTTCCTGATAAAATGTGATGTAATTACAGGCAAGAATGGAAAGTGAAGTGTGTGTGACAGATTCTGTACTTTTTGATCACAGAAATCAGCTAGACGTCACATGTAAAGCTTTTTAAATACAGGTAAATAAAGGGGTATCTATTATACACAGATCACATGATCACATGAGACAAAGTGTGTGTGTGTCTTTCCAGTGCCTGGACCACCAGTGGGGATTCTGTTTCCTGAGGTGCGAACCACTTCAGTCAGACTGATCTGGCAATCTCCTGCTCAGCCCAACGGCATCATCCTCGGTGATTGTGTGTGTGTGTGTGCTGTAAATGACCTTTGTGTTGGACAGACAGATAGACACAGTGTATGACTTCCTGTTTCTGATCTCATTTCAGCCTATCAGATTACATATCGTCTAAATACATCTAATAGCAACTCTGCGACAGTGGATGTCCTGAACCCGAGCGCACGGCAGTACACTGTGAACTCACTGAAACCTGAATCTGTGTACATCTTCAGCATCACAGCTCAGACACGTAAAGGCTGGGGGGATGCTGCCGAAGCCCTGGTGGTCACCACAGAAAAGAGAGGTGAGGACAGCAGACAAAGCCGCAGGTTTCTATAACTGAATGAAAGCTTATTTGTAAATGTTTGTTGTTTACTGTGTGACCTTCGATCTTTAGCACGACCCCAGCCTCCTCGCCATCTTATGGTGCCTCAGGAGAGCGTGCGAGCGCGAAGCGTACTGTTGTCATGGGAACCAGGAAGCGATGGTCTTTCTCCAGTCCGGTATTACACGGTACAGATCCGAGAACTTCCTGATCAGAACTGGACTGTCCAGTCAGCATCTGTGAATCATGAAGTGGTGCCATACACCGTGGACAGGTGTGAATTTATTTTATTCAGTTTATTTCAGTTTTCTTTACTGTGGTTCAGCTCATTAACATCATTGAGGTAAAAGAATGATCTCTCCACCTCTCCATCTCTCTGGTCTCAGAATAACTCTCATTTCCTTTATTCATGTTAGTGATGAAGTGACATTTGATGGAGAGTTTCTCACCTCTGTGCATGCTGGGTATGAAACTGTAGAGCTATATATACAAAATATTTGATAGAATGATTCAGACCAGTGCTGTGGTGCATCTTTCTTCTGTTCCACATTCACAACCTCAGATCCTTCCAGTCATTAATCCCATTTACTGCTGGATGGAATAAATCTTATAGGTGTCGTTTCCTCTTATCCTGTCATACACAACCTCTATTAATAGTTAGAGAGACAAAATTTGGAGGGAAGTAACAGAGATCACCAGGTGGTGTGTGTGGTATAAAGCGTGGTGAGGGTCTGTGGTGTGTGTGGTATAAAGCGTGGTGAGGGTCTGTGGTGTGTGTGGTATAAAGCGTGGTGAGGGTCTGTGGTGTGCGTGGTATAAAGCGTGGTGAGGGTCTGTGGTGTGTGTGGTATAAAGCGTGGTGAGGGTCTGTGGTGTGCGTGGTATAAAGCGTGGTGAGGGTCTGTGGTGTGTGTGGTATAAAGCGTGGTGAGGGTATGTGGTGTGCGTGGTATAAAGCGTGGTGAGGGTCTGTGGTGTGCGTGGTATAAAGCGTGGTGAGGGTATGTGGTGTGCGTGGTATAAAGCGTGGTGAGGGTCTGTGGTGTGCGTGGTATAAAGCGTGGTGAGGGTCTGTGGTGTGCGTGGTATAAAGCGTGGTGAGGGTCTGTGGTGTGCGTGGTATAAAGCGTGGTGAGGGTCTGTGGTGTGCGTGGTATAAAGCGTGGTGAGGGTCTGTGGTGTGTGTGGTATAAAGCGTGGTGAGGGTCTGTGGTGTGCGTGGTATAAAGCGTGGTGAGGGTCTGTGGTGTGCGTGGTATAAAGCGTGGTGAGGGTCTGTGGTGTGCGTGGTATAAAGCGTGGTGAGGGTCTGTGGTGTGCGTGGTATAAAGCGTGGTGAGGGTCTGTGGTGTGCGTGGTATAAAGCGTGGTGAGGGTCTGTGGTGTGCGTGGTATAAAGCGTGGTGAGGGTCTGTGGTCTGCGTGGTATAAAGCGTGGTGAGGGTCTGTGGTGTGCGTGGTATAAAGCGTGGTGAGGGTCTGTGGTGTGCGTGGTATAAAGCGTGGTGAGGGTCTGTGGTGTGCGTGGTATAAAGCGTGGTGAGGGTCTGTGGTGTGCGTGGTATAAAGCGTGGTGAGGGTCTGTGGTGTGCGTGGTATAAAGCGTGGTGAGGGTATGTGGTGTGTGTGGTATAAAGCGTGGTGAGGGTCTGTGGTGTGTGTGGTATAAAGCGTGGTGAGGGTCTGTGGTGTGCGTGGTATAAAGCGTGGTGAGGGTCTGTGGTGTGCGTGGTATAAAGCGTGGTGAGGGTCTGTGGTGTGTGTGGTATAAAGCGTGGTGAGGGTCTGTGGTGTGTGTGGTATAAAGCGTGGTGAGGGTATGTGGTGTGTGTGGTATAAAGCGTGGTGAGGGTCTGTGGTGTGTGTGGTATAAAGCGTGGTGAGGGTCTGTGGTGTGCGTGGTATAAAGCGTGGTGAGGGTCTGTGGTGTGTGTGGTATAAAGCGTGGTGAGGGTCTGTGGTGTGGTGTGCGTGGTATAAAGCGTGGTGAGGGTCTGTGGTGTGTGTGGTATAAAGCGTGGTGAGGGTCTGTGGTGTGTGTGGTATAAAGCGTGGTGAGGGTATGTGGTGTGTGTGGTATAAAGCGTGGTGAGGGTCTGTGGTGTGTGTGGTATAAAGCGTGGTGAGGGTCTGTGGTGTGTGTGGTATAAAGCGTGGTGAGGGTCTGTGGTGTGTGTGGTATAAAGCGTGGTGAGGGTATGTGGTGTGTGTGGTATAAAGCGTGGTGAGGGTCTGTGGTGTGTGTGGTATAAAGCGTGGTGAGGGTCTGTGGTGTGCGTGGTATAAAGCGTGGTGAGGGTCTGTGGTGTGCGTGGTATAAAGCGTGGTGAGGGTCTGTGGTGTGCGTGGTATAAAGCGTGGTGAGGGTCTGTGGTGTGTGTGGTATAAAGCGTGGTGAGGGTCTGTGGTGTGTGTGGTATAAAGCGTGGTGAGGGTCTGTGGTGTGTGTGGTATAAAGCGTGGTGAGGGTCTGTGGTGTGCGTGGTATAAAGCGTGGTGAGGGTCTGTGGTGTGTGTGGTATAAAGCGTGGTGAGGGTCTGTGGTGTGCGTGGTATAAAGCGTGGTGAGGGTCTGTGGTGTGCGTGGTATAAAGCGTGGTGAGGGTCTGTGGTGTGCGTGGTATAAAGCGTGGTGAGGGTCTGTGGTGTGTGTGGTATAAAGCGTGGTGAGGGTCTGTGGTGTGTGTGGTATAAAGCGTGGTGAGGGTCTGTGGTGTGTGTGGTATAAAGCGTGGTGAGGGTCTGTGGTGTGTGTGGTATAAAGCGTGGTGAGGGTCTGTGGTGTGTGTGGTATAAAGCGTGGTGAGGGTCTGTGGTGTGCGTGGTATAAAGCGTGGTGAGGGTCTGTGGTGTGCGTGGTATAAAGCGTGGTGAGGGTCTGTGGTGTGCGTGGTATAAAGCGTGGTGAGGGTCTGTGGTGTGCGTGGTATAAAGCGTGGTGAGGGTCTGTGGTGTGCGTGGTATAAAGCGTGGTGAGGGTCTGTGGTGTGTGTGGTATAAAGCGTGGTGAGGGTCTGTGTGGTGTGTGTGGTATAAAGCGTGGTGAGGGTCTGTGGTGTGCGTGGTATAAAGCGTGGTGAGGGTCTGTGGTGTGTGTGGTATAAAGCGTGGTGAGGGTCTGTGGTGTGCGTGGTATAAAGCGTGGTGAGGGTCTGTGGTGTGCGTGGTATAAAGCGTGGTGAGGGTCTGTGGTGTGCGTGGTATAAAGCGTGGTGAGGGTCTGTGGTGTGCGTGGTATAAAGCGTGGTGAGGGTCTGTGGTGTGTGTGGTATAAAGCGTGGTGAGGGTCTGTGGTGTGTGTGGTATAAAGCGTGGTGAGGGTCTGTGGTGTGCGTGGTATAAAGCGTGGTGAGGGTATGTAGTGTGTGTGTATTTCAGACTGAAGCCCTTCACGTCATATCAGTTTCGAGTGAAGGCCACTAACGACATCGGAGACAGTGACTACAGCCAGGAGAATGACGCCATCACCACTCTGCAGGATGGTATGGAATAAAGCCTGTCTGTCTGTCTGTGTATCTGTTGGTCTGTTTGTCTCTTTGTCTGTCTCTCTGTCTGTCTGTCTGTCTGTGTATCTGTTGGTCTGTTTGTCTCTTTGTCTGTCTCTCTGTCTGTCTGTCTGTCTGTGTATCTGTTGGTCTGTTTGTCTCTTTGTCTGTCTGTCTGTCTGTGTATCTGTTGGTCTGTTTGTCTCTTTGTCTGTCTCTCTGTCTGTCTGTCTGTCTGTGTATCTGTTGGTCTGTTTGTCTCTTTGTCTGTCTGTCTGTCTGTCTGTGTATCTGTTGGTCTGTTTGTCTCTTTGTCTGTCTCTCTGTCTGTCTGTCTGTCTGTGTATCTGTTGGTCTGTTTGTCTCTTTGTCTGTCTGTCTGTCTGTCTGTCTGTGTATCTGTTGGTCTGTTTGTCTCTTTGTCTGTCTGTCTGTCTGTCTGTCTGTCTGTCTATCTGTTGGTCTGTTTGTCTCTTTGTCTGTCTGTCTGTAGTTAATCTCATTATGGCTGTTAATACTCTGGTAAAAGATGAACACTTACTCATCACACTATAACAACCTCAGGGTCATCACTCTGTCCAGTTAGGAAGGAGGAGTGATTGTGAGTCAGTCTCTCTTGCTTTGGTGCAAATGAAAGTGACAGCAGGTGAACTGGAGAAGATGCAGTAAGACAACCTTCAAAAGGGAATGGTGTTGGTGGTGGAGGCTACAGAGGCTTGCTCGCTCCATATGATTTGTCTCTAGTTTTGAGAGAAGTTGGACTGTAATCTGCTCCGTTGTGAGAACAGGAGGAGAAGTTCCAGAGTCCTACAGAATGACCTCCAGCAGGTTACAGGTGTACATGTTTCTGACCAAATGTCATTGTTGGTGGTGGGTCAGTGATGGTTAGGGTTAGACACTTCCATGTACCCTTACTGCTACCCTTACTGCTGTGAGGTACTGGAATGAAATCCACAGAGCCAGTGTCAGACCTTAAGCTGGTGC
>NC_080722.1:160000-162500 GCF_019097595.1 Hemibagrus wyckioides | reverse complement strand
CAGAGACAGTACACGTGGGCCCACTCCACAGACAGCGCACTCTCTCTGGCGAGATTAGATCGTTTTTATGGTTTTAAGCATCAACTGACTTTTTTACCTAAGTGTTTGATTGTTCCAGTAGGTATCTCAGACCACAGTATGGTACAGTGTACCATCAGTAAAAAGAATGTAAAGCCTAAGAGTGCCTACTGGCATTTTAACACTGCCCTGTTAGAAGACGGTAATTTTAGAGAGTTTTTTATTTATTTATGGAATTGTTTTAAATCTGAGAAGGCAGCTTTTAACTCTTTACAAGAGTGGTGGGATTTTACCAAAATGCAGATGAAAATATTCTGTCAACAGTCACAAGAGACATTGTTAGATCTATGAATGCTCTGGAGATAGAAATAGTGGAACTCCAGCATTTGGAGGCCACTGGAAATGGAGGGCATACTGAAGCCCTCAAAAGTAAAAAAGCTAAAATGAATGACCTGTTAGACATTACAGCACAGGGGGCGCTGGTCCGCTCACGCTTCACAAGTGTGACAGAGATGGATGCTCTTTCTAAGTTTTTCTTCAGTTTAGAGCAAAAGAATGGACAGAAAAGATTTATACATGCTGTGTGAACAGAATCAGGGGATCTCTTATCTGAGCCCACTGAAATTCTCCAGCAGACAGTAAGCTTCTACTTGAAGCTGTACAGCAGTGAGTGGTCAGGGGCACAAGTGGTGGAGGACATATTTCTGAAAGATCTGCCGAAGCTCTCTGAGCAAACAGCCAGGGAACTGGATGGAGAATTGACGCTGGCAGAACTCCACAAAGCTCTCCGAGGCATGGAGAATGGGTGGGCGCCAGGTATAGACGGTCTCCCTGTTGAATTCTACAAGGCCTTCTGGGCAGTAATAGGGCAGGATGTACTGGAGGTCCTATGGGACAGCATGAATGTCGGTCAGCTCCTGCTGAGTTTCAGGAGAGCCGTCCTGACCCTGCTGCCAAAAAAGGGAGACCTGACCCACCTGAAGAACTGGCGCCCGGTGTCACTACTGTGCAGTGACATCAAGCTGCTCTCAAAAGCATTAGCCTCGAGACTGACCAAGGTTATGAAGCAGATCACTCACCGGGACCAGTCCTACTGTGTGCCTGATAGGTCTATATTTGACAATGTATATTTAATTCGCGACATTTTGGACATCTCCAGACTATTGGGCTTGAAGACTGGTCTGATTTTTCTAGATCAGGAAAAGGCGTTTGACCGGGTTGAACATGAATATTTGTGAAAGGTGCTGGAAACCTTTGGGTTCAACCCAGGTTTTATAGCCATGATCAAGCTGTTGTACTGTGAAACTGAGAGTGTAGTGAAGGTTAATGGTGGTTTATGTGCTCCTTTTAAAGTGTTGAGCGATATCAGGCAAGGCTGTGCTTTGTCATGCATGCTTTACACAATAGCAACTGAACCTCTTTTAAACAGATTGAGAAGTCATCTTTCTGGTTTTAACGTTCCACACACCAATACCTGTATCTGTCTGTCAGCATATGCAGATGACCTGGTAGTAATGATAAACTCACAGAATGACGTGAATGTTTTAACTGACATTTTAAATGACTTTCAGGTTTTATCTTCTGCAAAAATAAACTGGACCAAAAGTGAAACCATTTTAGTTGGGGAGTGGAGAGGAGAGTAGCCCTCAGTACCAGGGGGTCTAGTGTGGAAAAAAGGTGGTTTTAAAAGGTGGTGGACTTTTGGGATGGTCTACACTGGATTCCTCAGTGTCCTTCACCTGCCCAAAGAGGAAGGGGGGCAGGGCCTGATCCAGTTAGCCAGCAGAACTGCAGCTTTCCGCCTCCAGTTTCTCCAGAGACTTATCACTGGTCCCAAAGACTTAATATGGAGAGCAGCAGCCCATGGACTTTTACACAGGGTCGGAGGACTGGGGCTAGACCGAACTTTGTTTTTAATGGACACCAAAACGCTGGACGTTTCTGGATTACCAAGTTTTTACCGTGGACTTTTTAAAATCTGGAACTGTTTTAAAAAGAAAAACAAGGGCTACGGGACACGACACTGGCTGCTGGAGGAACCCCTGATTCACGGCGGGCGTCTGGACATCTCCGGTGTGACCACCCCTGCATTGTCCAGAGTACTCATCTCCTAAAGGGTCGTGACACTCCGGGAGCTGGTGAACATCGCAGGGATGGACCTGTCGCGGGCAGAGAACCTGGCAGCGCGATTGGGACTGAGGTCCCTGCGCGCTGTCAATCAGCTCCTACACCGCTGGAGGACCGCCCTAACATCAGAGGAGCATGTTCAGCTGGTAGACTACCAGATTACTGAGACCAACCCTGCAGACGAAGGATCTTTTCCCCAGCTGGACATCACTCCTGACCTTGACGGGTCTGAAGGTCCGCTCCTGGAGTGCCGGGGTAAAGCAGAGATGGACTTTGGGTCAGTGTTGGGGAAGCTACTCTACAGGGCCTGTGTCAAGGTTTTAAGCAAGAAGAAGCTGAGTGGGAGGGTGGACAC
>NC_080722.1:142500-150000 GCF_019097595.1 Hemibagrus wyckioides | reverse complement strand
AGCACACATCCAACACACACCTAACACACCTCACACACACCTCACACACACCTAACACACACCCAACACACACCGAACACACACCACACACACCTAACACACACCTAACACACTACATGCACCAAACACACACCACACACACCTAACACACACCACACACACACCTAACACACACCCAACACACACCACACACACCTAACACACTACACACACCTAACACACTACATGCACCTAACACACACACCTAACACACTACATGCACCTAACACACTACACACACTACACACCAGGTTGGTCTTCAACACACACCTAACACACCTACACACTACATGCACCTAACACACCTAACACACTACACACCAGGCTGGTCTTCAACACACACCCAACACACACCACACACACCTAACACACACCACACACACCTAACACACACCCAACACACACCACACACACCTAACACACACCCAACACACACCACACACACACCTAACACACACCCAACACACACCACACACACCTAACACACTACATGCACCTAACACACACCCAACACACACAACACACACTCAACACACACCTAACACACACCTAACACACCTACACACTACATGCACCTAACACACCTAACACACTACACACCAGGCTGGTCTTCAACACACACCCAACACACACCACACACACCTAACACACACCACACACACCTAACACACACCCAACACACACCACACACACCTAACACACACCCAACACACACCACACACACCTAACACACTACATGCACCTAACACACACCTAACACACACCACACACACCTCACACACACCTAACACACACCCAACACACACCTAACACACCTAACACACACCACACACACCTAACACACACCCAACACACACCCAACACACACCCAACACACACCACACACACCTAACACACCTAACACACACCACACACACCTAACACACACCCAACACACACCACACACACCACACACACCTAACACACACCACACACACCCAACACACACCCAACGCACACCCAACACACACCCAACACACACCACACACACCTCACACACACACCACACACACCCAACACACACCACACACACCTAACACACACCACACACACCTAACACACACCCAACACACACCACACACACCTAACACACACCACACACACCTAACACACACCCAACACACACCACACACACCTAACACACACCCAACACACACCACACACACCTAACACACACCTAACACACACCACACACACCTAACACACACCACACACACCCAACACACACACCTAACACACACCACACACACCCAACACACACCACACACACCTAACACACACTCAACACACACCACACACACCTAACACACACCTAACACACACCACACACACCTAACACACACCACACACACCTAACACACACCACACACACCACACACACCTAACACACACCACACACACCTAACACACACCACACACACCCAACACACACCACACACACCTAACACACACCACACACACCACACACACCTAACACACACCCAACACACACCTAACACACACCACACACACCACACACACCTAACACACACCAAACACACACCCAACACACACCACACACACCCAACACACACCCAACACACACCACACACACCTAACACACACCTAACACACACCACACACACCTAACACACACCACACACACCTAACACACACCCAACACACACCTAACACACACCACACACACACCACACACACCTAACACACACCACACACACCTAACACACACCCAACACACACCCAACGCACACCCAACACACACACACCACACACCACACACACCTCACACACACCTAACACACACCCAACACACACCTAACACACACCTAACACACACCACACACACCACACACACCCAACACACACCACACACACCTAACACACACCACACACACCTAACACACACCCAACACACACCTAACACACACCACACACACCTAACACACACCACACACACCTAACACACACCACACACACCTAACACACCTAACACACACCACACACACCTAACACACACCCAACACACACCACACACACCTAACACACACTCAACACACACCACACACAAACACACACACACACACACACACACCACACACACACACACACACACACACCTAACACACACCACACACACACACCCAACACACATCACACACACCTAACACACACCACACACACCTAACACACACCCACACACACCTAACACACACCACACACACCCAACACACACACCTAACACACCTACACACACACACACCCAACACACACCTAACACACACCACACACACCCACACACACACCAACACACACCTAACACACACCACAACACACACCACACACACCTAACACACACCACACACACCTAACACACACCCAACACACACACTAACACACACCTAACACACACCACACACACCTAACACACACCACACACACCCAACACACACACCTAACACACACCACACACACCTCACACACACCTCACACACACCTAACACACACCCAACACACACCACACACACCTAACACACACCACACACACACCACACACACCTAACACACACCACACACACCTAACACACCCACACACACCTAACACACACCACACACACACACACACACTTAACACACACCACAGCTCCACACACTTAACACACACCACAGCTCCACACACTTAACACACACCACAGCTCCACACACTTAACACACACCACAGCTCCACACACTTAACACACACCTAACACACACCACACACACCTAACACACACCACACACACTCACACACACACACACACCACACACACCTAACACACACCACACACACCTAACACACACCCAACACACACCACACACACCTAACACACACCACACACACCTAACACACACCCAACACACACCACACACACCTAACACACACCTAACACACACCACACACACCACACACACCTAACACACACCACACACACCTAACACACACCCAACACACACCACACACACCTAACACACACCACACACACCTAACACACACCACACACACCTAACACACACCACACACACCCAACACACACACCTAACACACACCACACACACCTCACACACACCTAACACACACCCAACACACACCTAACACACACCTAACACACACCACACACACCCAACACACACCACACACACCTAACACACACCACACACACCTAACACACACCCAACACACACCTAACACACACCTAACACACACCACACACACCTAACACACACCACACACACCTAACACACCTAACACACACCACACACACCTAACACACCTAACACACACCACACACACCTAACACACACCCAACACACACCACACACACCTAACACACACCTAACACACACCACACACACCTAACACACACCACACACACCTAACACACACCCAACACACACCCAACGCACACCCAACACACACCCAACACACACCACACACACCTCACACACACCTAACACACACCCAACACACACCCAACACACACCTAACACACACCACACACACCTAACACACACCACACACACCTAACACACACCCAACACACACCACACACACCTAACACACACCACACACACCCAACACACACCACACACACCTAACACACACCCAACACACACCACACACACCTAACACACACCACAATAACACACACCACACACACCTAACACCCAACACACACCACACACACCCAACACACACCCAACACACACCACACACACCTAACACACACCTAACACACACCACACACACCTAACACACACCACACACACCTAACACACACCCAACACACACCCAACGCACACCCAACACACACCCAACACACACACCTAACACACACCACACACACCTCACACACACCCAACACACACCCAACACACACCTAACACACACCACACACACCACACACACCCAACACACACCACACACACATAACACACACCCAACACACACACCAGACACACCACACACACCTAACACACACCAAACACACACTCAACACACACCACACACACACCCAACACACACCACACACACCTAACACACACCTAACACACACCACACACACCTAACACACACCACACACACCTCACACACACCTAACACACACCCAACACACACCTAACACACCTAACACACACCTAACACACACCACACACACCCAACACACACCACACACACCCAACACACACCACACACACCTAACACACACCTAACACACACCCAACACACATCTAAAGACACACCACACACACCTAACACACACCTAACACACACCACACACACCTAACACACACCCAACACACCCAACACACACCTAACACACTACATGCACCTAACACACACCCAACACACACCTAACACACCTCACACACACCTAACACACACCTAACACACACCCAACACACACCTAACACACACCCAACACACACCTAACACACCTCACACACACCTAACACACAACTAAACACACACCGAACACACACCTAACACACGCCCAACACACCCAACACACCTCACACACACCCAACACACACCCAACACACACCTAACACACCTCACACACACCCAACACACACCTCACACACACCCAACACACACCTCACACACACCCAACACACACCGAACACACACCCAACACACACCTAACACACCTCACACACACCCAACACACACCGAGCACACACCCAACACACACCTAACACACCTCACACACACCTCACACACACCTAACACACACCCAACACACACCTAACACACACCACACACACCTAACACACACCTAACACACTACATGCACCAAACACACACCACACACACCTAACACACACCACACACACACCTAACACACACCCAACACACACCACACACACCTAACACACTACACACACCTAACACACTACATGCACCTAACACACACACCTAACACACTACATGCACCTAACACACTACACACACTACACACCAGGTTGGTCTTCAACACACACCTAACACACCTACACACTACATGCACCTAACACACCTAACACACTACACACCAGGCTGGTCTTCAACACACACCTAACACACACCACACACACACTACACACACCTAACACACTACACACCAGGCTGGTCTTCAACACACACACACACTACACACACTATACACACACTAACACACACTACACACCAGGCTGGTCTTCACCACACACACTACACACACCTAACACACACCACACACACTACACACCAGGCTGGTCTTCAACACAAACCTAATACACACTACACACACCACACAACCAGCACACACAATACACACCACACACTACACACCAGGCTGGTCTTCACCACACACCATATACACACCATTCACACCACACACACTACACACCAGGCTGGTCTTCACCACACACCATATACACACCATACACACCACACACACTACACACCAGGCTGGTCTTCACCACACACCATACACACACCACACACACTGCACACACACTACACATCAGACTGGTCTTCACCACACACCATACACACACCACACACACTGCACACACACTACACATCAGACTGGTCTTCACCATACACCTAACACACACTACACACACTCAACATCATACACACCTAAACATCTCTAACACACACTACACACCACACATCTGTTCATCTCCAACACACACTCACATCTACACTGATCTGATCTGCTGACTGTCTGATGTGATGAGTTTAATATTAGATCAGATTGATCAGACGTCTCCATGTGGTTTATGCAGTTTTATAGAAAACTCTTCTGCAGTCAGCAGCGAACATCAACAGTGTTAGTGAGTGCAGAAATTTGTGTGGTGATGTCACTGCCCTCTTCTCACCTTAATGACCTATTAGTGAGGTATTGTGGGTATTTAAAGCCTGATATTTACAGTGTGAGGTGTGTGTGAGGAGTATTAGTGTCGGTGATGACATCAGGCTCATTATCCTCTTATATTTCACCAAGGAGACACATTTATTCATATATACATCTGTGTGTGTGTGTGTGTGTGTGTGTGTGTGTGTGTGTATGCAGGTCCCCTCCTAGGCCGAGTCCCGGCAGTCTGCACTATTCCGACGAAGACATAAACACAAAATACAGCGACCTGATTAAAGCAGAGAGCAGCAGCTTAACGGAGAAAAAATCAGAGCTGTCTGATTCACAGGTAACACACAGACACACACACACACACACAGACACACACACAGACACAGACACAGACACAGACACACACAGACACAGACACAGACACAGACACACACACACACACACAGACACACACACACACACACAGACACAGACACACACACACACACTCCTATGCACACACACAGACACACACACAGAGACACACACACAGACACACACACACACACAGACACACACACACTCCTATGCACACACACAGACACACACACACACACTCCTATGCGCACAAACACACACACACAGACAAAGACACACACACACACACTCCTATGCACACACACAGACACACACACACTCCTATGCGCGCACACACACACACACACACACACACACACTCCTGCGTACACACACACACACTCCTACGCACACACACACACACACACACACACAAAGTTTGTCATTGAAAGCCAAAACCAATATATGTAGTCTCTCTATGTCTCTTTCTCTCTCTAACTACCCCTCTCTCTCTTGACCTGTCTCTCTCTCTGTCTCTCTCTGCCTATCTCCCCTCGCCTGCCCCCCCCGCCTATCTCTATCTCCCCCTTCTCTATCCCCCACTACCCCCCCCTCACCTTGTCTCTCTCTCTCTTCTGTCTGTCTCTCAGGGCAGTGATAGTGAGTGTGAGGGTGACTCCACCCTTCAGAATCAGACGCACTCCTTCGTTAATCACTACATCAGCGATCCCACTTACTACAACTCGTGGCGTCGACAGCAGAAAGGAATCTCCAGAGCTCCGCCCTTTGCCTTCAGCCAAACAGAACCATCTGACCCCATTCCTGCCGCTGTTCCGGATTCCATTCCAGCCACGCCCCCTAGCCCTGCCCACGCTGAGCCTCAGAGTCTCTTCAGACCCAAAGGCAGTCGGACTCCTACTCCGTCACAGCAAAGCTCCGCCCACTCCACTCTGTACCGCCCACCGAGCAGCTTGGCCCCAACAGCTACACCACGCCCACCCAGCAGCTTGGCTCCACCCACCACACCCCGTCCACCAATCGCTGGCTTCTCCTCTTTTGTCTGATTGACAAGTCACAGTGACTAGAGCTGTGTTATAATAATTCTCCTCTTACCCAAACGTCAGTCGTTTTTAGGCACCACCCCCGACACTACAGTTCTATTCCTAGACAATCTTTTATCCAATAAGAGAAGTCTACATGGAATTCTTTTTTTAAA
>NC_080722.1:0-137500 GCF_019097595.1 Hemibagrus wyckioides | reverse complement strand
AGACATTTTGGACAATTTCATGCTCTTTGTGGGAACAGTTTGGGGATGACCCCTTCCTGTTCCAACATGACTGCACACCAGTGACCAAAGCAAGGTCCATAAAGACATGGATGAGTGAGTTTGGTGTGGAGGAACTTGACTGGCCTGCACAGTCCACCTTTGGATGAATTAGAGCAGAGACTGTGAGCCAGGCCTTCTCATCATCACAACATCAGTGTCTGAACTCACAAATGACACAAATCACGCTTCTAGAGAGGAACGGTCAAACATTCCCATAAACACACTCCTAAACCTTGTGGAAAGCCTTCCCAGAAGAGTTGAAGCTGTTATAGTTGCAAAGGGCGGGACAACTCCATAGTACATACATGTGCATGGAAAGGTGGATATCCCAAAACATTTGGCACTATAGTGTATGTGTGGAGGAACAGGCCACACCTAGGACCGAGCCCACGTCATCCAGAACACTACAGGTGATAGTGAAGCTACACGGTTCCCAGGCTGGACTGTGATGGAGATGAGGAGATGAGGGCAGTGATGGTGCAACATCGAGATTTGAACATTCTAAAACTTTCTGTTTTTTTAATTTATGCCAGGAATCTTAAAGAATCCTTCAGTGAACAGAACTTTAATCCCTCAGATGAAATGATTTTCGCTGTTATTCTGCTGCTTTATTTAACACTTATGTGATGTAGAGCACTCGGGATATCAGCGTCCAGAGTACGCATGCGCATAAACTAAAGCGGCTTTTGGAATGGCGCGCATGCGCAGTGTGGAGTCAAGCTTAGACGGCGCTGTAAATCCTGACTATTGCACGCGCGTTTATGCACACACACACACACACACACACACACACTCTCTGAGGAGAATAAAGCTGAACAGTTTGAGTGTTTGTCACACACACACACACGGATTCGGAATCCTCGGCATTTTATTTGTTTTAGAAAGTTTAAAAGTTGGGATATTTCACTTTGAAGTCACCGACTGGAATTTTGGGACAGGACTTGAAAGTGTGTGTGTGTGTGTGTGTGTGTGTCTGTTTTAACTCCACCAATTATACGGTAAGAATGACTTTATGTGTTTCTTTATTTAAGTTTTTTAATTTCAGTATTCTTACAGACACTGTCATAAATATCTTAACTATGTGTGTGTAAGTGTAAGTAAAATCCAGACAGTGTAGTTTTAGATAACTCACCTGAGCAGGTGGAACACGCGCGTGACGTTAAGGTAAAGTTCTTACTGTAATCCCGTTATACACCCGTCCTTAGTGTGTGTGTGTGTGTGTGTGTGTGTGTGTGTGAGTGATTACTTTTTAAACGTATTTATGTAGAATTGGGTGACAGGTCTGTAATGTTTATCACATTCCTTACCACACACACACACACACACACACACACACACACTCCTCCCTCATTACAGGAGCTTCTGTGTGTAATTAATCTCCAAAGTGTTTTATTTCTACTGAGTGAGCAGGGGAGTGATGCACACTCCGTTAAATTACGTCATAATTATACACAATTATATCGTCATATAGGGCAGGAGTCTGGGCTGTGTGATGGTCCTGGGAGAGTGCAGGAGTCTGGGCTTTGTGATGGTTCTGGGAGAGTGCAGGAGTCTGGGCTTTGTGATGGTTCTGATCCAGTGCAGGAGTCTGGGCTTTGTGATGGTTCTGGGAGAGTGCAGGAGTCTGGGCTTTGTGATGGTTCTGATCCAGTGCAGGAGTCTGGGCTTTGTGATGGTTCTGATCCAGTGCAGGAGTCTGGGCTGTGTGATGGTTCTGGGAGAGTGCAGGAGTCTGGGCTTTGTGATGGTTCTGGGAGAGTGCAGGAGTCTGGGCTTTGTGATGGTTCTGGGAGAGTGCAGGAGTCTGGGCTTTGTGATGGTTCTGATCCAGTGCAGGAGTCTGGGCTTTGTGATGGTTCTGATCCAGTGCAGGAGTCTGGGCTGTGTGATGGTTCTGGGAGAGTGCAGGAGTCTGGGCTTTGTGATGGTTCTGATCCAGTGCAGGAGTCTGGGCTGTGTGATGGTTCTGGGAGAGTGCAGGAGTCTGGGCTGTGTGATTCTGGGAGAGTGCAGGAGTCTGGGCTTTGTGATGGTTCTGATCCAGTGCAGGAGTCTGGGCTTTGTGATGGTTCTGGGAGAGTGCAGGAGTCTGGGCTTTGTGAT
Organism: Hemibagrus wyckioides; assembly: GCF_019097595.1. Lineage (NCBI taxonomy): Eukaryota > Metazoa > Chordata > Actinopteri > Siluriformes > Bagridae > Hemibagrus > Hemibagrus wyckioides. Next base: position 135,337 of record NC_080722.1, on the reverse strand, counting down.
GGTTCTGATCCAGTGCAGGAGTCTGGGCTTTGTGATGGTTCTGATCCAGTGCAGGAGTCTGGGCTGTGTGATGGTTCTGGGAGAGTGCAGGAGTCTGGGCTTTGTGATGGTTCTGGGAGAGTGCAGGAGTCTGGGCTTTGTGATGGTTCTGGGAGAGTGCAGGAGTCTGGGCTTTGTGATGGTTCTGATCCAGTGCAGGAGTCTGGGCTTTGTGATGGTTCTGGGAGAGTGCAGGAGTCTGGGCTTTGTGATGGTTCTGATCCAGTGCAGGAGTCTGGGCTTTGTGATGGTTCTGATCCAGTGCAGGAGTCTGGGCTGTGTGATGGTTCTGGGAGAGTGCAGGAGTCTGGGCTTTGTGATGGTTCTGGGAGAGTGCAGGAGTCTGGGCTTTGTGATGGTTCTGGGAGAGTGCAGGAGTCTGGGCTTTGTGATGGTTCTGATCCAGTGCAGGAGTCTGGGCTTTGTGATGGTTCTGATCCAGTGCAGGAGTCTGGGCTGTGTGATGGTTCTGGGAGAGTGCAGGAGTCTGGGCTTTGTGATGGTTCTGATCCAGTGCAGGAGTCTGGGCTGTGTGATGGTTCTGGGAGAGTGCAGGAGTCTGGGCTGTGTGATTCTGGGAGAGTTGTGTCTGCATTATTGCTGTTGATTAAATCCGTTGGTGTGTGTTGTCACCACACCTGTTTGTGGTCTTCATGACACAGCTGAGGCCGGATGTCCAGTGGTGTTTCTAGGATGTTCCACTGCAGGTGAGATGAAAATCAGTCCCTCCGATACTGAGGTCCGGTTCTTCCTCTGGAAATAGTGGGCTGTTCCCTTCAGGTGATTGCAGAAACCCATGACTCTGGAGTTTAAGTATCATCACAAGTCATGAATTCAGAGTGTGAGGTTAAGAATTGGATCAGATGAGCAGCAGTGTTCCAGGGCCGGTCCAGTCTTTGATGGTCCAGTCTGTGATGAAGCAGAGGTGAAGCGTTCTGTCTCAGGGGACATGTCCAGACTCTCTCCTGAGAACTCTGAGAAGTGAAGAGATCCAGGTGGTGAGGTTCCGATTTGATCATGGCGATAGACTGAGGAGCTCAGCAGTTTAGGAGAACCTTGGAGTAGAGCTGCTGATCTAGTTGAGGAACCATTTGAAATGGTTTGGGAATCTTAAACCGATGGACAGAGCTGGACTTCAGTAGAGCTGTCCGGAGGTCTGAGGGCAGAGCCTGGACCTGCAGGACCTCACAGTTGCCTTGGAAATATCTGGGGATCTCCAGGTATTATTTTGTTCTTGATGGTGTCTCTTTGAAGATGGTGTGTGTGTGTGTGTTGACAATGCTAAACCGGTTGAACGTACTGTCAGGACGATATCATACTGAACCGTGCAGTGCTGTGTGTTTAGATCATTATCTACTGGGTGAGACAAATGCCATAAACATCAACAGTGTTACTGTTCATTATCTCTCACACACCTGCACATACCTACACACACCTACACACACACCTTCAGGCAAATCTCACCCAATCACATGCACATACTCATGGACAGAAAGCATACACCCTCGTATCTGTCTGAGGTACAAGAGCTCTGAGAACTTACTGAGGAGAACTTCTACAAACACAAGATATTCCTGTTAGCAAAAAGGCCGTGTTTAAAGAGGCAAGTTCCAGTTAGCTGTCCTGTGTGTGTGTGTGTGTGTGTGTGTGTGTGTGTGTGTGTGTGTGTATATCTAACACCAACTGATCTCATCACACACTGTCCAGAGAAGTGTCCAGTTCATCTGTGGAAAAAAAACACTGTCAGTGAGCACAAATCATGTGCTAAGGTTACCATAACAACCGTGTATAGCTGTGTGTGTGTGTGTTAGTTACAGGGTGTTTCCATCCAAACACTCATGGTATGTGTAATCTTCTGTGGTTAGTAGCCATGTGGTCCAGAGAACAACACACTTCCTTTTCTCTGTGCTAAAACTCTGACCGGAAAAGTGGGAATTGTGTGTGTGTTTGTTTGTTTACATAACTGCGTGTGTATCACACCAAAAGACAGCCAGGAAGATGGTCACACACACACACACACACACACACACAGAAAGTATGAAGAGTGTGGGTCGTGGCCTCCTGTGTCCCCTTACACACAATCTCTCTCTCTCTATGAATGGAGTGTCTGTGTGTGTGTGTGTGTGTGTGTGTGTGTGTGTGTGCGTACTCACTCAAGCATTGTTTACACTTTTATATATTCCTCCTCGTTTGTCTCTCTGTCTGTCTCTGTCTCTCTCTGACACACACACACACACACACACACACTAGTTTAGTCCTGAATGGAGTGTGTGTGCAGTCACTCATCCATTGTGTACACTTGTTATGGGTTCTATTCATTCCTCAGTGGCTCTTTGTTATAGTCTGAATGTTTCACACAGTGACACCACACACACACACACACACACACACACACACACACACAGACAGAGTAGGCCGTGTCCATGCTAACAGATATCACATGATTTAATGAGGAGTATAGATTAAGAGAGCGCCTATGATTGGTTAATGTGGAAAAGTGGGCAGGGTTTACTAACTTATAACATCTGACCCTTTTATTTAAAAATGATTTTTTTCTCTGCTGTGAAAGAAATGTTTTTTTTTTTTCATCTGTTTATTTTCTTTTGTTCATTCTCATACCAGCAGGTCAGAGGAAGACGTTTCTCTCTCTCTCTCTCTCTCTCTCCTGTCTCTCTGTGTAGAATATCCTTTCATGTGTCTCTCCTGTCTCTCCTCAGGTCTTGGTTGGAACAGTGTGTCTCTCATTGAAATGGACAGTGAGGTCTTATGAGCTCACATTCTGAAGGTTCTGGGAAGTGAAAGTGTGGTGAAGAGCTGACCGGAGGAAGACACTTCGGCTGAATCAGCAGGCTAGTCGTGTTGTGTTGTTGCCATGCCGATCCTGAAGCAGCTGGCGTCGGGTTCATCCGGGTCGAATCGCCGCTCTTATGCTGACCTGACGGTGGAGATGATTAGCGCACCTCTCGCCGATTTCCGCCACACCATGCACATCGGGCGTGGCGGAGATGCCTTCGGAGACACGTCCTTCCTCAGTATTCCGCACCAATCGTCCGGTCAGGTCCAAAAGAATGGCTTCCTGCCGCTCAGGTTCAGAGGCAGCAAACGCTCACAGTCCGAGAGGAACTCCAGTGCTATGAGCTACATGCTCCCAGCTAACAATGCTGTCTCTCTTCCTCATGTGAGAGAAGATCAGGACGTGAAACTCTGCCTTCCACAGAGCGCCTCCTTAAATTTTACAGAAATGAAGAGAAAACCTGTAGTGGTGTCTGGGTGGAGCTTAGAGGGAGAGGAGCAGTGTCTCAGAGAGCCGAGTCCCATGTTCACACCACCCTCTAGTGGAGGAATGAAACATGCAGAGTCCATGCTGTCCTTCCACATCGACCTCGGGCCCTCCATGCTCAGAGACGTCCTCGGCGTCATGGACCGGACCGAGCGGGACCGGCAGGACCTCACGGACACTCCGAGGCAGGGCAGGAAGGACCCGTGCCCCATCAAGAGCCCGACATACAGCGTTAACATCAACGACAAAGACTTTCTATTCATGGATGAGGATGAGGATGAGATCAGGGTTTAAAGAAGACTTCATCAATGCTTAACACATCAGGACAGAGCCCAGTAACAAACTGGACGTTTCTGTTATTAAGAGAAATAGCTGAAGTGTATGAGAGCATACACATATACACATACACACACACACATATACACACACACACATACAGACACACACACACACACACACATATACACACACACATACAGACACACACACACACACATACACATATATACACAGACACACACACACACACATACACACACATACACAGACACACACACAGACACACATATACACACACATACACACACACATACACAGACACACACACATACACAGTTTTAATTGGTGGTGCTAAGATTTAAAAGTTCAGTGCCAAAACATTGTTTACATTATTCCTAAAAACTGGACACTAGGTGACGGGTCAGTGTTCTGAACCCACCAGGACCTCAGACCGGACCGCGGTGTCATTGAACTGAAGTGTGTTCAGTGTGAGAGTGTGAGCGGTTAATGTGAGGAGTTTCAGACAGGATGCAGAAGAGTGTTAAAGCTTAAACAGATGGATGACCAGAGACACTCTTTAACTGTGGACACATCACACACACAGGACAGGGGTTAGAGTACGATGGAGATTGGTGATTATTATTCAGGTCAGATAATCAAATGATTAGAAACTAAAACGTAATGATTTAGAGTTCTACAGCATGATCAGAGATTTAAATCAGAAATACTTTAAACATTATAAACTAATAAAAACATTAGGGATACATGATCAGGATAAAATAATAATTTAGCTTTAAACTTTATCAATGTTCCTATCCTTCTGTAAAGCTGCTTTGAGACAAGGTCCAGTTTTAAAAGCTCTATAGAAATAAACTGAATTGAACTGAATTGTGTGTTAGTGCCACATCACACTCCCCACCTCATCCCTGTCTGCTGTCAGAAAGAGTTTATTTCTCCTAAATGCAGGCAAATTCTTCTGCTCGCATTTCTCTTTTAGGCTTTTAGTTTAGGGGTCAGAGAGTGTGGTCAGTTATGATATGCCCCCTGAAGCAGAGGGGATTAGGGGCCTTGCCCAAGGGCTCAACAGAAGCATTACAGAGGTAGAGGAACCTTCAGCTCTGACCAGCACTGTGTCCACTGATTATAATAAGCTGTATTTATCAGGGAAACATTAGCACTGGATTTCAGGGCATGGATGTGGATAACGAAACTGGTGAGGTGAATTATGGGAAATTTAGAATATTTTACAGAACATTGTTAGCATGTTTATGCTAAGTGTTTGTTTGACGTTCATGACGTGACAGCTTAAGAGGTTGTTTTGGGAAATGCGACAGAAAATATCTTTAATTTAATGTAGCATAGTGCTAATGTACTTTAACCTGAAGGGTGTCTGGGGTACACTAATGAATCTAGGGTGATGTTTGTGTTTGTTGTTGTTTTGTTTTGTTTTTGCACAGCAGCAGTGTGAGGATGGAAATGAACACTATGTGTAACATGTTTATGAGGACAATAATTAATATTTTAACATGAATATTATTTCTTTAGTAAAGAGCTGTGATAACAGTTTGCAGTCAGCTGTGTGTGTGTTTAAGATATTTTCCGTTCCTCTTTTAAATCAAGTGTATGCTGCTCTTTCTGCTCTTCCTGCTCCTTCTACTCTTTCTGCTCTTCCTGCTGTTCCTGCTTCCTTCCTAACCCTAACCCTTGGAGGGTTTTCGAGCGTGAATGGACTATTTAAGGTTATGCCACAGCGTCTCAATCGGATTTAAGTCTGGACTTTGACTTGGCCACTCCAAAACCTTAATGTTGTTTTTCTTGAGCCATTCAGAGGTGGACCTGCTGGTGTGTTTGGGATCATTGTCCTGCTGCATAACCCAAGTGCACTTAAGCTCGAGGTCACAAACTGACGGCCGGACATTCTCCTTCAGCAACCCCAGACCATCACACTACAACCACCATGTTTGGTATGATGATCCTATTATGAAATCCTGTGTTGGTTTTACTCCAGATGTGACTGGACACACCTTCTAAAAAGTTCAACTTTTCTCTCTTCAGTCCACAGAATATTTGCCCAAAATTCTTGGGGATAATCAAGATATTTTTTGGCAGATGTGAGACAAGCCTTTGTGTTCTTTTTGGTAAGTTCTTTTTGGAACTCTTCCGTGGATGCCCAGTCTCTTTCTTATTGTTGAATCAATGAACACTGACCTTAATTGAGGCAAGTGAGGCCTTCAGTTCTTTAGATGTTGTTCTGGGTTCTTTTATGACCTCCTGGAGGAGTCGTCATTGCACTCTCAGGGTAATTTTGGTAGGCTGGCCACTCCAGGGAAGGTTCACCACTGTTCCAAGTTTTCTCCATTTGTGGAAAATGGCTCTGACTGTGGTTCGCTGGAGTCCCAAAGCCTTAGAAATGGCTTTATAACCCTTTCCAGACTGATACATGTCAACTATTTTGTTTCTCAATTAATTTTTCACGTAGGGCCAGGCAGGTTTGGACAGCTTTTTTCCCTTAATAACTGAAACCATCTTTTAAAAACTGCATTTTTTGTATTATGTGTAATATTAAAATTTGTTTGATTATCTGAATTTTTTAAGTGTGACTTGCAAAAAATAAAAAAACAGGAAGGGGGCAAAAACATTTTGACAGCACTGTATACGTGATGTTTATATGGCACTGTGCAGAACCGCAGAAACTCAGGGTCTGAGATGAAGAAACTTTATTTTTATTTATAATATAATCAGCTACTTGTTACTAATATAATATGTAAGGGAGGTTACAGTGACTTCATGAATATATTAAAAATCATAAACACACACTCATCTGATGTGCATTCTTTGTGCTTCATTTTATAGAAGTAACATTTAAACATCTTTCTGTGTTTTCTGCAGTTCATTACGAGAAGTGACCAAAGTGACCTAAATGCACTGAGGTGGTAATTCCGACTTGAACTCCATTATGACCCACATGTATTGTGTAAATCAGCAGATAATTTGGGGGCGCGGTCAAGGGAATTGACGCCACCGGATCCTCTCCGATTAATGCGAGATGAGAGCGAGCTCTAAACTGAGGCTTCATTCAGCTGAAGGTAAAACAAGTTTAATTTAATCTCAAGAAATCATATTTTACAGATTAAACCTCTGCAGAGAATCCGGACATCAAACTGGGGTTTCAGGGCATGTGAAATGTCATTAGTTGAAAATAGCCGCTGAACACAAATGGACTGGCTTTCCATAAAAATGTGGTGAAATTTTTATCGTTTTTAAGTCGTTTTTACTTAAATGGAGAAAAATTGCCACTTAGTGTATTTAGAAAACATCAAAAGGTTTAGACATTTAAGTCATCATTATAAATCTTTAAGACAGAAGTATGTCCTTAAACTTTTACTAAACAAACAGAGCTGCATGAGTGTGTGTTTGAGGGACAGCATTACAATCTCAGCACTGGGGTTGGTTCTTTATTTTTTGCCCTAACTGCTCACGTGCCTGATTTATTTAATGGAAATGTGCTAATGCCTGTGCAGGGCAGTACGGGGCAACACCTCACACGTTTTCTGTAGTTTGTGGAAAAGGACTTGGGGTACAAAACATTTTTCTTTCACATTTCACATGTATTCTGACTTCACGTCGCTCATCCTTAAATATTAAATTGAAAAATTAAATCCATTTTACAGTGCTTTACACAACTTTACGTTAGTCCCTCCAACGCATAGTAACAATGAAAAATGGCTAATAAAACCAAACTAAACAAAACTCTTTTTATAAAATAAGAAAATAGATATATTCAGTCATAGTGTCATTATAGAGAGCATATACAGCACTTTATAGGGGGATTTCCAACTTACGGTGAAAATTGGTCTCTTGGAACTAGTTAATGACGTAGGGTGGGGTATGACTGTGTATATACACTTTTTCCATCATTTTGCCCCAGAAAGGAGAGAAGTGAAATGTTAGAACACAGCATATGACCGCTTAGAACCTAACAATTTAAGTTGATTTAGTTAAAAACATCTTTCTCAGCATAGAGGGTTTGGTTTGAATATTATGAACAGATAAGAGAAAAATAATGAAAAGACTGTGTTTTGTGATGCTTATTTTGGAGGTTGTTGGGATGTTCATTCATGAGCAGCTCAATTCTTGAAACCAGCACTGATTGCAAAAAAAACCTTGTGTCTGCATTAATACAGTCTGGGCAGTTTGGCTTTTTTTAGTTAGAGCCTTGCTTGACTGAGCTGTCGGGTCAATGTAGAGTCAGATAATAGCAAAAGTATTAATTGAGTAGTATTAAATAGAGCATTATTATATCGGATAAAAATATTTTCCACACAGTATATCCATTTATTAACTTTTTTAATTAAAAAAAAATCTATTATTTTCTTACTTATTGCCCAGTGATCTGTCTGTGAAGGCTTTCTGTAAGGTAAGTTGAGGTAAACATGATCCTTTCACTGTTTTACTCACCTCCTTCAGACACAAACTGTAGTACACTGCAGATTCTGTTTAAATGTATTTAATCTTGTGGTTAAATACTTCCTGATCTTCTCTGAAAACTTGCTGATGACTGAAGTAACCAACAGAGACCTTCTCCAACTCTTCTCCTTTCTTATTCCTTTCCTTAAGTGTGAAAACTCTATGGAGCATCACATGACAGCTTTGGATATCTTATGAATATCTGGATGGATATCTCGTTTTGACTTGTCCCTCATGATTTTATGTCCTGCAGGTTAAATCCCTGTCTGTTTCTCATGCTGCAGAAAGTAAAATCATTAGAAATTGTGTGAATTGACATGGTTAACTGCACTGAGTAGCATTTTATTTACTTATTTATTTTAAATAGTGGAAAATGTTCTAACACAGCATTACAACATGCTCCTGAGAACTGAGATTCTGACCTAACTACTCAATCCTGCAGGCTATATAAGATGGAGAGACTATAGAGGATTATTATAGGATTGTCCTGAGGGATTATAGATTACAGTGATTCAAAATTTGCCATGTTTTAAATTAACACTAAAAACAGAGCTGAAAATTAACGTGGTAAAATGATTTTCCTTTAATATCTTCCAAATTTGTTTGAAATTTGATGTGATTTTTTTTTCACGTTATTGATATGGCAACCAGAAAATACAGGAAGTTTCTTGTACGTGGGAATAACTAAACACAGTTAAGTACATGCTGTAGCATCCCGACTGAATAATGGTCCCAACTCTTGAACTGATGGTTCACCGTTCTCTATGCACTGATGCAACCGATTTCTGATGTTTCCCTCTACACGTTCCAACATGTCCACCGGTATTCGGGCTATTTCCTGCCGAATAACATTCTTCAGCTGAAGCAGGTTTGTGGGGCGATGTTTAAAAACCTCTGCCTTGAGGTATCTCCATAAAAAAAAAATCACAGGGCATTAGATCGGGCAAGGGCACCGCCCACGGGATGTCACCTCTAATCGAGATGAGCCGTCCGGGGAACATTGCCCTCAAACATGTTGGAATGTGTAGAGGGAAACGTCAGAAATTGGTTGCATCAGTGCATAGAGAACGGTGAACACCACCTTCAAGATATTTTGTTTAAAACAGCATAATTTGAAATTATGTTCTTTCATTATCAAAAAATAAATTTTGTTTATCAGCTACAATTTTTTTCATTCGCCTTCAAAAAAGGGCAGTTTTTGTGCCCCACCCTGTATAAAAAAAACATATAGCTAGCGCGTTGTATGGACAAGCAGCTATTTAGCAATCTCGCGCCGTCTATTTTATAGCATCAAAATGAACTGTAAAAACAAGAAGACAATGAAATCTGGAAACAAATGAAACTCGCACCAACCTTGTGCCTCCTTCAGTCAGGTACTGAACAAACAAAGTTAGAAAATATCTTTCAAGTTGCAGGCGCGACCTTACTATGTTTTCATTCCTCCACTTTTTTATGACACTAAGCCCTCTCCCTTTTTTTAGTGATACATCCTTTAAGATAAAGGCATGGACTTCACAGTAAAGGCAACAACTAGAAAATTAACATATTAAAGCAAACACCAAAATAACAATATAAAATAAATAAATGACAGATTATGAAGTAAAATTAAACCATAATAAGGGGTCATGTACACATGCTCTGTGTCAGGTTGTGCCCCGCTGTCCTCGACATCTAATGCTTGAATCTTCTCTCTGAACAAATCTCAGAACAGTGCTCCCTAAATTCCATCAGCATGTGGACTTTGCTACGAGAGGGGCGAACACGCTGGATGTTGTTTATTCAAACATTCCCGGCGCGTATCATGCGGAGCCCCGCCCCCACCTCGGCTACTCAGACCACATCTCTGTTATGTTGATTCCAGCATACAGACCACTCGTCAGACCGCTCTAAACCGGTTCTGAAACAGGTTAAGACCTGGCCAGCAGGAGCCATCTCTGCTCTTCAGGACTGTTTCGAGTGCACCGACTAAGACATGTATAGGGATGTTCAGGGCGGCCTTAAAAACAGCAAGGGCCAAACTGTCCTGAGCCATCAGAGAGGCGAAGCGTGCACACGCCCAGAGAATCCACGACCACTTCCAGGACAGTGGAGACTCCCGGCGCATGTGGCAGGGCATCCAGGCGATCACCAGCTACAGGACAACTTCACCTGCCTGTGACGGTGACGCCTCCCTTCCAGACGCGCTGAACGACTTCTACACTCGGTTTGAGGCAGAGAACAACACCACAGCGAGGAAGACCATCCCTCCTCCAGAGGACCAGGTGCTCTGTCTCACCACAGCTGACGTGAAGAGAACTCTATGCGGAGTTAACCCACGGAAGTCTGCTGGACCAGACAACATTCCTGACAGAGTGCTCAGGGAGTGTGCAGAGCAGCTGGCATATGTCTTCACTGACATCTTCAACATCTCGCTGAGCAGCTCCATCATCCCAACATGCCTCAAGACAATGAGCATCGTCCCTGTGCCTACAGTCTACAGTTTCCTGTCTCAATGACTATCGTCCCGTCGCACTCACACCAGTCGTGATGAAATGCTTCGAGAGGCTCGTAATGAGGCACATCAAGTCACTGCTACCACCCTCACTGGACCCTTTGCAGTTTGCATATCGTCCTAACCGCTCCACGGACGACGCTATCACCACAACCCTCCATCTTGCCCTCACCCACCTGGACTGTAAGGACTCCTATGTATGAATGCTGTTCATAGATTTCAGTTCGGCATTCAACACAATCATCCCTCACCAGCTGATTGAGAAGCTGAGTCTCCTGGGCCCGAACACCTCTCTCTGCAACTGGATCCTGGATTTCCTGACTGGGAGACCTCAGTCAGTCCGGATCGGGAACAGTATCTCCAGCACCACCACACTGAGTACTGGAGCTCCTCAGAGAATCAACATTTCTCTGCCCCATGCTGATAACATGGTTACCCATATACATCAGCTTTCCTCTGTCTGCTTTAATGCTTTGATCTTTAAGTTGATCAAGGTAAGTAGGCCTAGGTATGCTTGGTGATTCACTGCTCTTCATACTTTTCAGTGTTTTGATGCACTGCTCAACAGACACTTCAACCACAGACGCATCTTAATCTTTCTACTTGAAGACTAAGCAAAGTTCTGCAATGATGGCAAGGATGTCCATCAACATATATGTAGCTGAAATAAGTTTTTTTGCATATCCCTTGGCTTTAGGGTCTTTTTCTGTGCTGAAACTGTAATCAGAGAGTCTAAGCATCTGTACACTCTCTCATCAGTCTTATATATTGACATCCAATGTACCTCAGTCATTTTCAGGTTTGATTCATCATTTGAATTTTATTCAACTTTTCTCATCTGTTTGCTGATGATTTATAGAAATAAAGCAAACCTGTAAGAGTTTCCTGGTACTCTTTCAAATATGGCACAGTGTTTGCTGCTTGAGAACTGACAAGTGCAAGTCTGTGTGCAGTGCAATAACAGTTTATCAACATTGGATTTAAATGTCCTGTGACACTCTCTCCTGTGCCTGTCTCAGCCTTGGCCCCATCACTGCCAAAACCCATGATGACAGACATTGGAACATTTTTTTCTGACAGTTTAAAATTGTCTTTAAAATAACTTGACCAGTTTCATCTGCAACCTTCACATTTTCAGAATATGTACAAAAGTGTCAGGGTCTAATACTGTGGTGAAAATAACAAGCTTTTTCTGGCAATCAATGTCACTACTCTCATCTGCAAATATACTGATATATGGTGACTTCTGAATATTGCTACTTATTCCAGACCTAATCGTTGAGGCCAAAGATTACAGCATGTCATTTGATATTGTTTCAGAATAGTATGTTGCATTGTCACTGTAAGAAAGTTTTCGTTAGCAAGCCAATACACACTTTTCAAAGCCACTATAATAGCCTCCTCTTTCTCTGATACTGACTGATCCCGCAGTCTTTTGATTTGGCATGAGGAGGAAGTGTACTCATGCGAAAGTTGGACGTTCCATTCCATACTTTTATTATGCTTTAAACACAAACTACAATACATTCGATTTTTTTCCTCATCAAATCTCAGCCAACCGAAAGTTTTCAGCCGTAATTCTGGAAGCATCTAGAATCTTTCTTGCCACTCGACTCGGTCAGACTTTCTTTCCCAACCTCATTATTATTTTCAACACTATCGCTGTGATCTGCTTTTTCCTTTTCTAAAGAAATCATCAAGCGTTGGCTCTTGCTTTCGCTTCATCGCCCTTTTGAGATCAACCATGTGCTTTCCAGAATGACAACAAATGATACGATAGGTCGACGTTGTATTTTTAAACCAATAAAAAACCTTAGAACAAAGTGCGTGCTACCTTACTCAATTTTCCTGCAAGCGACATGAAACATTTTCTTATAAATCGAGTTATGAAAATGGGTGCGCTGGACCAGATCTGCAGATTTCTTATGAGATTTTTAGGACATGCTGATCAAGCTATCAAAGGTCAGTAAAAGAGGCCAAATCAAAATATCCCTCTAAATTTCTGCTGTGAATTTCTTGATTTTTTTGTTCAAAAATTAATTCTTAATTAATTATTTTATATATTAAAATGGAGGGAGTTGTATAGAAACACCTACAGCTCCTCATACATGGACTCGGACCAGCATAAGATGCCCTCAACAGCCCAACCCATGGCAGATTTGTACCGCCTCCCCTCGTCTGTTTTGGGCAGGGCTGACTGCTGTGGAATAAAAATTCTACTGTACTCACTACTAAAATCTGACTCCAGCTCCACACCGACCCGACAGCTCAGTCTAAGTGAGACTCATAGTTAGTAAGGCCTCAAAACTAATTAAGCCAATCAAGCAGACTAGATGAATGCAGATAAGAGATTTTATTTTGTAATCAGCGCTGACACAAGAATTGAGATGCTCACGCATGAACGTCCCAAAAACCTCTCTCCGGGGAACTCCAACTACGGCCTTTATATACATTTCCCTTATCTTCCCAATGCAACACGTCACTGGTTCTTTGCCTGGACAATCCCACCCATCTTTCTTTTTTAGACCTTTTAGATTCTTTTTTACACCATTATCTTTGAATTTACAACTTTTCGAATACCATTATAATTAAACTTTCCTGAATCATTATATTAAAAATTGGGCGTTTCCGCCCCCACCAGTGGGATTGTCTTCGGCCTCACTCTCGCCAATACCTCATTCTTCTTCAGGAGACAGCATGGGTAAGTTCTCAGTTCTCAAAGGGGCCAACACCCTTTTCTTTTATTAACCTCTACACCTCACGGGTTTTCTGATTTATCCGCTGTCTTCTACGTATGTACTCTAGATATTTCGCCTGGTACCACCATTGCCATCCAGCACGCGCTGCGTTTACTTCATGATGAGATCACTACCGCTCAAGGTACCAGTGGAGCGAAGATTGACCATAACAATCTAGGGTGCGTCTCTGCCATTGATTGGTCCAAGTTTGGAAAGCCTGGTACCGCAGAGAAGGCCTGCCAGACTGACATCATCGATACAACTATTTGTTCTTCAAAGCCCTTGCAGCCTGTGTGCAAGGCCCGTGACAGGCCAACATGCCGTGTTAAACCTTATATTGTTCTTAAGCTCAAATGACCTAACGAATAAACCTTTCCTGAGAACTCACTTCTGCTGTCCCCCTGATTATTTCACACATACCTCATACATATATTCTCATTTACAAAATTATCTCCCACATTCCCCCCTTTTGTGACTCAAGTCACAACACACTCAACTTGTTCAGACGCTATACATGCCTTATATACGTACATAAGTCAGCACAAGGATTATGTACTCGTATGATTCATTTTCAGTGTTTCACTACTATCATGGTGCTAGTAAACAATTATATACTCGTTAAGGAATGTAATAAGTACTCCAAGCTCTGTGCAGGTACCACTGCATGTAGTTCTTCTCAGTCTTGCTATCGCCCACCTCACTCGTTCTCTCACATTCGCCAGTCAATTTCATACCTACCTGGATCCCAACCCTACTCATCAGGTATTCCCCTGGTTACACGCAAGCCACGTTGTTTCCATTTCATGCCCGGTGACCAGCAGCACGACCGTGCCTGCCTTAGGTTGTCCCACCCAGTGAGATCTTACCCGTCTTTGGCTAACCGGCCTTCTTCTCTGGTCACCGGCTGCCCCCTTTTTTTTTTTTGGGTAGCAGCTTTCCCATTGCCCAACACCTCTGACTCTGGTGTGGCTTTTTGTGTTGCTGGTCTGTCTTCTCTTGATTCTTCAGTAGGGCATTATTGGGATCTATACCATGAGCCAGATTGGAACCTCAGTCACTCTGTCCTCAGTCACTCTCGAGATCTCATCTCCTTACCTACCCAGCCACTGTACCTGCAGAGAGCTTCAAGTGTGCAAACATTAAGTATCAACTAACTCTATGTTTATAACACATTCAGTAATGTCTACCACTCGTTCCCACACGACCAATAAGCCTGAATCATTATTATTATGTTCCCTTTAACCACAAATCAGCAGTTGTCATTAAGATGCATAAATGAGTAACATTCAATCATTCAGTAGTCATTATAAGACTTCTCCAGTGATCCCGGCACATTTGACACTCGGCATACGGATAGATTCATATAAAATCTGATTACACTTTTTCATCAGTAGTATTTCAAAACACACGTAAATGATAATAGTGTTGCATGCATAAACATTAGTGATTTAAAACACAATATAATACAACACGCCAACATAACATATTCCACATCCTTTTATGACGTCCCCTGTTGTTCTTCTGCCCATGTGACTTTGCGCCACGTAGAGGGGCCGTTGGGGGGCTAAGGAGAGGTTACTAGCACATCACTTAGCCCCCTCCCGATGATTGGAACGGCAAGGATCTCAGCAGCTCCATCATTTGTCTAGGAACATTGGTCCACAATACATCTTCTCCTAACTTGACTGTAATGACCTCTACCCTCTTCTTAAGTGGTACACCTATCCATATTCCAAATCTTCTCTTCCTTCTGTACGCAAGATTAAGTAACCGTTCTACACTATAATGTGCATGTTCTACCACGATGGGTAACTGTGCTGTCTGTCTCGGAGTAAATGCAAATGTTTGTATCTCTGTAATATACATCCTGTCTGCGTAAATCTCCCTTACTGATGTACGCCTATCTATAAAAGGGTACTCTAGCAATCCTAAATTTGGCTCCCACTCCCCCAAATCGTTTTTCAACAACCTACCCCATAAATACCTCCATATATGCCTCCAATCCCCCTCCATTATGCAATCATCTTTATTAAGTCCAATTCATCACTGCCATTGCTGGGTTTAAACGGAGACTCAATCTCGTGTCATCTGAACATATTGGCCAAACAATGTGTGCGTCATCTGTGTAATCATGGAACGCAGTAGTGGAACTACACAACACAACAGAACTGCAAGTATCACCAAAACCACACCTACGACTGTTCCTATCCTAAGTATGACGGCTCTCCAATTTGAGGAGAACAACCATGCCAGCCAATCATTTGTTGGTTTATGTGTTCTCTATGTGCTCGTCTCTAAGATCTTTCATCTGCCGCAATATTTTACTCAGGTTACCCTCTGGACCAGTGTGTATTGGAATGTAAGTACAACATTGGTCTCCAAACATAGTACACACTCCTTCTTCCGGGGCCCTCATGGTGTCCAGGATAAGCCTGTTCTGTAAGGCCATGGTAGATGTTGCATGTAGTTGTTCTTGAATCAAATCCAATGCTTGTATTGTGTAGTTCATGAACCTTTGTTGATTGTACCAAATATAGTTAATCCATCTCACGTTTTTACCAATCTGTGCCCATGGCAAGAAAAAGGTCAGTGCTCCTGCTCCTGGTCGACCAATGGCAGCATGTTCATCAGGGACTCCCACCGGAACCCCTCTCCAATCCACGTAAACCCCACTGCTCCTGTCAAATCGTCCCAAGTCGCGCTTAATTCGTCGACCTGATGTATTAATCTCCTTTTCTTGCAGCACAGTTAGTTTTCCTGTCAGCACCACTGTTGCACAGCATCCTCCCCACCCGGGTGGCAAGGTCTGCCTAGCAACACTATATCCACAATACCAGAATACATCAGCCAGTGGCCTAGTCCCATTAGATAGGTCAGGCTGGTTCAGATCAATATAGTCCTTTTTCCACTGTCTCCACACGGTAATCTTTAATCCTTTTGTATCTGCCGTCATGTCAGTCTTTAGAAATGTTGCCGACAAACACCTGTGATCCGTTTGAACATACGCAGAATGGGTACCTCTGTCCCTGACGCTCACTCACTCTGATGGGCGGATGTCCCTCAGTCCCGATCTCCTCATACTCACAGGTGCTATTCAACTTCTTCAACCTGGTTGGGCCGTAGGCACATGAGATAGAATGCATAAGACAAACGAATGGGCATAGGTGGCGTAGGTTGTGCTTGGTGCTGTTACAACCTTCTGGTCCTCTCATTGGAAAAACCCTGGGAGCTCGCGATGTCCTGTCATGGCACACTATGCACGAGGTGTTTCCTGCTTCGTGTGCTGTGTAACTTAGCCATTGGTAAAACAAGTTGTTTGTCCACAACTCCTGGTCTAGTCTACTCATGAGGCTCATTGACTGTGCAGTGTCTCTGCGTACTCTGGGCAGTGTTGTTGGTGATTGCTCAATATAATGTATTCCCCTAGTTTCATCATTCATTTGTCCGTCATCACCAAAGACTCGTATAAGGGTGTACGTCCATAGTCCTATGCACAGCAGTGCTATTACTACAAGTACCAATAAGCCCCAGTCCGTTCTGGTGATTCGATCACCGTTTCCCTCTTCTTCATTTATTTCTTGCTCATCGTTTCTCTCTCTCCCTTTTCTTTCAGTGTTCTCGCCGTGCACGGGCTCTAGTTCTATAGGCAGGTCCTGTATCTCCCACATCGTGTTGTGAAGGCCCTTCCCTTGGGTTGTCTTCTTCTTGTTCTGCTGGACTCTCCCACGGTTGAAACTCCTGGCTCTGCGGGTGGGGCGCTTGTACCGAAGGGGGTTGTGAGGCGGGAACAGCTGGATCACGCCTTCGCGCCTCGAATTCCCTTATCAGTGGATCCTGCTCCTGCGCTCTTTCACGTCTCGCTCCAGCCCCTGGATCTGGTGCTCTGCAACAGTGATTTAGATGAAACCAAGCAGTCTTACCTTCGACCTTTATGGCTGTTGGAGTAGCTAAGACAACTTTTAGTGGTCCAACTCGTCTGGGCTCATTCCATCTTCTCTTGAAGACCTTGACATACACCCAGTCTCCTGGGTTCACAGTCCTCAGCTCCTCGTCAATTTCGCTCGTCCTTCCCTCCGTAGCACCTTTCACCTGTTGGAATATAGCTCGATGTATTTCAGTCAAGTGCTTCACATAATTGCCAAGCTCACTTTCAAGCTGCTCCAGCGAAGGGCCCTTATAGGGCCCTCGTAGATAAGGCACAGGCATAGGTCGTCCTGTAAGCATTTCATGCGGGGTTAGATTGCATTCTCATGCTCATCAGTGCTAATGGCAAAGCTTGCACCCAATTCATTTTTCCCGCTTCACAAATTTTTGCCAGCTTCGCTTTTAATGTTCCATTGGCCCTTTCCACCATTCCCTGTGACTGTGGGTGATAGACACAACCCAATCTGTGTCGTATTCTTAAATACTGGAACACTTTTCGAATCACATTGTTCACAAAGTGAGTACCACTGTCTGAGCTGATCTTATCAGGAATACCAAACCTTGGAATCACCTCACGACACAAAAATTTAGCCACTGAATCTGCATCTGCTTTAGCTGTTGGGTGCGCCTCCACCCATCTACTAAACCTATCCTCCACCACCAAAACATACCTTTTCTTCTCCTTCACCTCAGCCATATCCATGAAGTCAATGATCAGATGCCTGAATGGTCCGTCTGGCTCTGGTATGTGACCTATTGGGGCAGTAAAACTTTTCCTGTTGTTGTATTCTGCGCATATTTCACAATGTGCTAACCTGTGATCAACCATCTGAGCTAAATACGGAGACCACCATGCTCTTTGAATCCGTTTGATCACTTCCCCCCTTGCGCAATGGCTCAAGCCATGTGCATCATTAATCAACGATGTGAGAACTGAGAGAGGAGCCACAAAATGTCCCTGAGGACCCCGCCATACGCCTGTCCGTGCATTCTTAACCGCCCCCCTTTTTATCCACTTAGATATCTCATACACTGAGGCCGAGTTTTGCGCTGCGGCTAAAGAGGTTAAGTCCGTTTCTGGGTAGTCATCGCCTTCAGAGTCGGTCACAAGCATAATGTTGGTATGTCCTAAAGCTGCTGATTTTGCTGCCTCATCTGCTGCAGTGTTTCCATTGGTAACAAAAGAGCCATCTGTTTTATGCGCTAAACATTTGACGATAGCTAATTTAGCTGGCAGAGTAATAGCATGTAACAAATCAGTTATGGCCATTCCATGCGTCACAGGAGAGCCATCTGCTCTCAATAACCCTCTCTGGGCCCATGTAGGGCCGAAGTAATGACACACACCATAAGCATACTGCGAATCCGTGAAAATAGTACAAGATTTCCCTGCGCTTTTAACTCAGCCAATTGTGCGGAACATGGTTGAGAAACAGCCGTAGACTGAACAGTAACAAAGCTAGTCAAATCGTTACTGGGCGCTACTATGGCGTAACCCGCCAAGTTCCCGTCTGGGCCTCTAAAGCACGAACCGTCAACAAAAAAGGTTACATCCGAATGTGGCAAAGGTTGATTTTCAAGGTCTTGACGTGCTTTAGAGTATGTGGTTGAAACTTGCTGACAATCGTGCGGTTCACCGTCCAATGGGGTCATCATTCTATCAGCTGGATTGACTGTCTGGCATCTTTGAATAGTCAATTCTGGTGAAGGGAGAATTACGTCGTAACCTGTCTTCCGTGCATGAGTTATCACAAATGTCGGACTGGTAAGCAGGGCGTGTAACGCATGTGTAGTGTACAATATAGTAGGATGGCCCATTGTAATGGTTGATGCCTTTTGATACGCAAAGGCTGCTGCTGCTAATCCACGGTAACACGGCGGCATACCACTCTCAATGTTGTCTAGCCTGCAGCTAAAGTAAGCAACAGGCTGCTTGCCCGGTCCCTGTTGCTGAGTTAACACGGCATTAGCAAAGCCTCGTTTTTCTGATACATACAGGAAGAATGGCTTACCGTAATCAGGACTCGCTAGCGCTGGTGCTGTACAAAGATCCTCCTTCAGCATTTCGAAAGCTGCAACGGCCTCTGTCGTCCAAACCAATGCAGCTTTCTTCTGATCAGCTGCTTTTATCAACGCACGTAGTGGAGCTACCTTTAATGCAAAATCTACTATCCACTGTCTGCTATAACCCACCATACCCAAGAAAGACAACATCTGTCCAACCGTTTGCGGTTTCGGGGCTTTACGGACCGCCTCTAGATGCGTAGGCGACAGCTTACGACTAGTGCCATGCAAAACTCTTCCTAGATACTCTACTTCCTGTTTGCAGAACTGTAACTTTTCCTTGCTCACCTTGTGTCCGTTTTCTGCTAAGAGTCTCAATACTTTTAGGGAGTCTGCCTGGCACTGTTCTTTAGCTGGGCTACAAATCAAGATGTCATCAACATATGTCAGGAGAAGACTATCAATATCCAATGAAGCTAGATCCCTAGCCACAATTCGATTGAAAATTGATGGGCTTTCACAATAGCCCTGGGGCAATCTCGTGTATGTGTACTGTTGGCCGTTATACGTGAACGCAAACAAATGTTGTGAATCAGGATGCAGTGGAATACTAAAAAATGCAGAACACAAATCAATGACTGTGTACCACTTAGTATTGCCTGGGATGTTGGAGAGTAACGTATGTGGATCTGGGACTATGGGCGCTTCTGCCTCAACTATATGGTTAATAGCACGTAAATCGTGCACAAGTCGCCACTTATCTGAGTTTGGTTTTCTAACTGGGAATATTGGAGTGTTGCAACGGCTATGTGTTGGTATTAGAACCCCTGCCTCCAATAACCCCTCGAGTGTGGGTCCTATCCCTGCCTGAGCCTGTGGTGTTAGTGGATATTGTTTCTGATATGGGTACCTGACATTAGGTTTAAGTTTTATCGAAACCTGTCCTGCTGACTTTGAGTCCTACGTCTGAGTCCAGAGCACACTTGGGATTGTGGCTAACAGCTCTTCAGTTTCTGTATCTGATTGTTTATCTGGTGCGATGTCTTTGTCATCTGAAAGTGGTAACTGATAGATAGGTGACATTTTCTTTTCTGTCAAGGTTTGTGTGGCTCTTAAAGTGTCTGTGCCTTTTTGGGAAATGCGCATACATTTTCCATCCGGTGAGGTGTGCATGTACTGGTTGATGGTTGGCTTCCATTCCAGCACCTGGCTAGTTTCTTTGAGCATTGGTCCCAGGTCTTTCGATTCATAGCCTCCTGCTACCATCAGTGTGATGTGTGGTATTGAGTTTGTAATCTGGTACCAGCTCTCCAAGTTATTGGGTAACTGAACTGCCGCTGCCACTCCTTGAGGGCCCACGAAGATGTCTGTTGTCACCACGTCAAACAGTTTTCCTTCCATCATGTCTGACCATAGTGTTGCGTATTCTTCATTGGAGCTGTCAGGATCAAAACACATAGTACAGTGCAACGGGCTTTTAGGTTCGGTGTAGTCCGGCCGCATAGCCTGTATCCATGGCTTCCACTGTATATAGCTGGCCTGCAACTCTGATAATGAGGGATTGTCGTTCTGTAGCCAATACACTGTGCTACACTCTGTGTCTGCCTGCGTCCCAGCCATGAGATATTGTTCTGCTGTGGTTCTGTCTGGGAATGTTACCCAGAGGCCTGTAGGGCTGCACTGAATTCTAGCCTTAAATTTACACAAAAGATCTCGTCCCAATAAATTGACTGGTGTAGAGGGTGAATACAAAAGTGGTGCCACAATGGTGGTGTCTTCTAATGTTAGTATCTGAGGCTCTGTGAAATGCAAGATCTGTGATATCCCTGAGAAGCCTGTTGTCTTGATGGTCTTCCGAGCGAGAGGGAGATTCGAGCCTTCGCGCCCTATGCATGAATATGTGGCACCTGTGTCGATCATGAATGGAAAAGGACGCTCATTATTGAGTGTTACCATGACAGTTGGTTCCTGTTGCGGATGCAGTGTAGTAGCATACTGCATATTCTCCCCCTCTGGCTTCTCAGGGCCGCTTCAACTCCAATTTGGTGCGGGCCCCAGTCCCGGGCCTATCTGGGGCTGATACATATGTGGGCAGTCTCTTCTCATGTGTCCAGTCCCTCCGCAGCCCCAGCACTCTAGTGGTTGTTGAGGCTGCTGATACTGAGGATTGGGGGGTGCCTGCGCATAACTCAGTCCTTGGGGCCCTCCAGGGCTCTGCGGCGCATATCCCTGCGGTGGTGATCCAAATCGTTCCCACGGCTGCCTTCTCCCTTGCCACCGTCCTCTCATTGGGCGTCCTCTAAATCTTCCTTGTGCACCGCCAATGTGGACATTAATGGGTTGGGCCATTGGGTACACCTGGCTATTTTGTGGATGCTGTGAGTTTGGTGCTGCCACCTGCGGTTGTGGCATCATTTGCGGTTGCTGTGGTGTTTGTCCTTGTTGCGGCAGCATTTGGTTATTCTGTACTGGTTCTTGGCCTGCTGGGATAACCACTGCAGCTTGTATTTTTCCTGCTTTTTCTCTCTCCTTTTCTTTCTGTCTAGCTCTTGTCAACTCGCCAAGCTGTGTTTTATATAGCTGTGTCAGTAGGGCCTCTGAGGCCGTTTTCTCGTCCTTTTGTTTCTTTCTGTATTGTTCCACATAATGTATCACGTGCTTTGTAGGTATCCCACGGCATGGAGTTTAGACCGACCACCTCATCCAACGAGGTTTGGACTGGTTCTGGTAGACATTTCTTCAGCATTAATTTAAACAGTCCTTTACTTGTGTCCGTCTCGTCCCATGTTCCACCTGTCTCTTCCTTCCATTTATTCTGATAATCATGGATGAATTTTACTACATTTTCTTCTTCCTTCAGAATCATGTGTTCCAGTTGTCCTGGGTCCATTTTCGTGGGGTAGGTTTTCCTTATTTCATTCCACAACCTGTTTCTCCATGTCCCCAGTGCTATAGCATCCCAGCCTGGTAGATCCATTGCTCCTTTTAGTCCAGCTTCATCCAGTATTTCAGCTGTCTTTGCTTTCCCTATTGTTTGGGCTAATATGGCCTTCACATCTCCTATTGACAAGGTATGTCCTGCTGTCTTTTCTTCAAACTTTGTAATCCACCTCTGCCCTCCATTACACATCTCCGGTAGCTGTGAGCTTAATCCCACCATATCCATAAATGTCCATGGAACATATTGCACATCTCTTCCTTTTGTCACCAGGGGATTCATTCGAACCTCTTCCTCACCATCAAACCCATATCTCTGCGGTGCTTTTAGTGACTTCTTGTCCCTTAAGGTTCTTGGTCGCGTGCGCTCCCGTTCCAGCTGCTCCTCCAACGCTGTAACTGAATTTTGTAAGCGCTCTTCTAAATCTTCCAGCTGCTGCACGAAATCACGAACACTATCCCTCACCTTCTGCTCTTTGGTGTCCCTCTGTCTCTTTATTGCATCTTCCCTTGGCTCTATGTACAGCACTCCTCTAACCTGTCTCTCTGGATCTTCTCGCCAGTATTCAGCACATGGTTGTTTTTCCGGTGGCCCTGTTGTCTTTTCTGTTCGGGATTGATTATACGCACCCTGTTCCTCACTCATTGGTTCATCTCTTTCCCATTCTTCCGGGAGCATAGGGGGCACTGTAGGCCCACTCGCACGCGTTGAGATATATCTCTCGGCACTGTCCCCCACTGGTGTTGAGTGTGTGAACTCCTTTCCCTTTTGCAAATACTCTTCACTCTCTTTCTTTGCTCTTTGCAGTATCTCCTCTGCCTCCCCTTCTTCCTCATTTTCACTGTGATTTCCCCGTCTCTTTGCTCCTTCTAATTTTTCCTTTAATTGGGTTTTCAACTGATATCTCCACGTCTTCCCATCCTATCCAGTCGGCATAGCAGTCCGTTAAGGTTGGATACACTCCCACTTGTTCCCTGCCCACCACTGGCTCGTTGTAGTTGGGTGGTGGGCAGTAGATTGGCGGTGGTCTTTCTATTTCTTTCTCCTCTCTACTTCGCTCTTCTTCCTTCTTTATCGCTCGCTTCACCGCTTCTTCCGCTTCTCTGACCTTCTTTCCTTCTCTCATGAACCATTCCAGAATCTCTAACCGCCTATACTTCTTTCCTCTGGATTTATCATCATCTTTGCTTGGCTTCCAGTGTCTCAGCATTTCTCTCACCTCTGAGCAGGCCTTTTCATGAAATGTTCCTTCCACCGGCCACTGCCATGTCCCTTGAGTCCTGTCATGCCATTTTCTCATACACTTCCTGACATACTTCTCGTCAGGTTTGTGTTGCGCTATTATAATGTCAACTGGTGTAGGCTGTCTTCTCCCTTCACTCATGATGCACCCCTGTTGTGCCCTGTATGCGCTACTTCTCTCTCCTGGATTCCTGTTGCCTTCTGACCACGTCAGTGCGACGCTGATTCGTTTCACTGTCAAGCTCGGCCTTACTGGATTCTTTCTTATCTTCTCACCGAGTGCATTGATCTTATCAATCAGCACTGACGTTGCAAAACCTCTTTCCCAGTGTACGAGTCGCGGTTCTACTGTCACTGTTGCTGTCAATCCCGAACAATAATTGTACTGGCCTGGTCTGGGCTGGAATAACTCTGCCAGGGGTTCGTCGTCTTCCTTATATGGGTCACTGATGAAATCAAATATTGGGATGGCTACACTGCTGGGCTCAGGAGCGTCAACTAGTGCTCTCAATATAGGACTCAACAACTTGGGACGCCAAATCTTCCTCAAGGCTTCGTACCAGTCTACGTCAGGGAACGTTCTTTGTAGGGTGTACAGTCCGTCAAACTTTGTCAGGGCCCACAATTTATCTCTAATCAAATCTTCTGGCTGCCAGTGCTCTACTCCTTCTCTATCTTTATATGTCCGCTCATCCCAAAAGTGTGTGCGTATTCCCCTTGTTTCTATCTCCAAGTCTTGGCGAAAGGCCATACAGCTAAAGAAAACAGTAGTGCGCATGCAGTATATGGTATCAATATAATAGCTCAATACTTCAATAAGGGTAATGTTGTATTATCTGGGTCACACTTTTTACAATTCACTGAGTGGCCCAATAGTATGCAGACCCAAGTTTTAGGTGGATTTTTCCTAAGTATTCTCTTTTGCTGATCACACAATATCCCTCCCTCGCTAAGCCTGCTTTCAGCCGCTTTTGATTTCGTTCCAAGTCCACAAACTGTGTCTCTAGCCGTTGAACTCCTCAGCCTATTCATATGTACAACTCTTTTCCCTCACTTATTCTGTATGAAATTCCTCCTTCTAGGGGGGAGGTCTCCGCTCTTACTCACTCTTTCTTGGCACAATGCCCCCGCACACACACACACACACACCTCTCCACTACTTCAGAAAGCACTCAATCTTTTTCCACACACACACACTTGTTCTTTTTAATTCTTCATCATCACCTGAGGATCTACTGTTAAACTTCCTGCAATGAAACACTTCCACAACCTACGATCCTGCCCCAACTTCCACAAGCTAACCCAAACTTCTGTGTATTGAGGACCTCTTGGGGTCATAGGCCACATTAAATTGACCCTAACCAGGAGCTTCCCTGCTTCCTTCCTCAACAACTCTAGTGCCGCCTCCGCGAACTCCCTTTCAAACCTATTTGGAAACCTATAGCCAATTCGCTTGAACGGTAGTGGACTGCTAAGACTTAGCTCTAATCCGCGAGTTTTTGCTCTCTCTGTGATAATATTGGGAACTTCCTCACTTAGTTCCTCCGGAACGGTAAAGTAAGCACTTACACGGTGTCGTCCCGTGTAGGCGGATACAAACACTTCCACCATTCGGGAGCAGTAGTTTCCTACAGTATGCTACATCTTCACCTGGACCCCATGGATGTCAAACCACACTTTCACGTCAGTAGAGGGTGGAACAATTATTCTTGTGACCGATACACGTATTCATCCAATTCAATGAGTGCATAACAAATTGAGATGAACCATTAGCTCACACTTGGCACTTGGTCCTTACTTACGGTATGTGGACGCCCGCTTCACTATAAGACTTATTCTAAAGACTATTCTGGTCCACACCATCACTACCCTCACTTTACCTTCATTTCTCACGTAGTGTATCTCCAAAACATATACATCAAACCTTAGTATGATTACATCCATGCACGGTGATTCCTTTACTCTCACAAAGATTTCTGCCTTATTTTCCCACTCTGTTGCAGTTTCTTTTCAACTTCAGCCCTATCATCCCCCACCTGTTTCATATATCACATTCCATATCAATGTGCATGCATGTACACACTGGTTTTCCTATAATCTCACAGTAATAGTGTTAGTAGACAAAAAGGTTAATACAGTGCTATTTACAGTGCGCACATCCAATCACCATTTATTTTCCTCATGCACTCACACTCATACAGCCCCTCGCACTCAACACACCCACACACTGCATGCAATACAATCAGGACAGACAACAGACAAAGGCCGACAGCGGGCCTCTCCTTATTTCTTTGTTTTTCTTTATTTTCCTACCGCCTGGATCCAGGACTTTTCTCTTCAGCGCTTTTTCTCTTTATATTCTCTTTATCTCTTATTTCTCTTACACCTAGATCCGGGATTTTTTCACTATATTTCTCTCTTCTTCTCTTATTTTCCTTTCACTACCACCCGGATCCAGGAATTTTACTCTTCTCTTTTATCACCTGCTACTTGACACTTATTTTTCTTTTTCCAGTGACGGTGTTCACGTTCACAGAACTTACTATTCTGCTACTAAACACTCCGTTTGCGTCCAAATAAGGTCTTTTTCACAGGAATTTCTCTCATACCACCTGGAACCCACCAGGACTTTCGATCATACAGGCCTTTACACATTCATACATCTGGCATCATCTAGTCTTTTCAATACAAAACATGCAGTTTATCATGTCACTCTATGTGGTTTTAACTCACACTCACTCTGCCTCTCTGCCTCAATAGGTTGGAGCAGAGCTGATCCGACCCCGGGCCGAGCGCCTCCGCCTCCCCAGACCACACACAACTAATGCAGAAATTTGGTTAAACAGGCTTCTGCCTTACCTCTGTCCTAGTTGGATCCCGTGTCTGGTCCGTGGGCGGCGGCCGCAGCCTCAGGTCCCGGGTCTGGGGCTCTGCTGTTCTCTCTGTGCCAATCTCGTTTTCTTTGAAATCACGTCGGGGTCACCAAAACAATGTGGAATAAAAATTCTACTGTACTCACTACTAAAATCTGACTCCAGCTCCACACTGACCCGACAGCTCAGTCTAAGTGAGACTCATAGTTAGTAAGGCCTCAAAACTAATTAAGCCAATCAAGCAGACTAGATGAATGCAGATAAGAGATTTTATTTTGTAATCAGCGCTGACACAAGAATTGAGATGCTCACGCATGAACGTCCCAAAAACCTCTCTCCGGGGAACTCCAACTACAGCCTTTATATATATTTCCCTTATCTTCCCAATGCAACACGTCACTGGTTCTCTGCCTAGACAATCCCACCCATCTTTCTTTTTTAGACCTTTTAGATTCTTTTTTACACCATTATCTTTGAATTTACAACTTTTCGAATACCATTATAATTAAACTTTCCTGAATCATTATATTAAAAATTGGGCGTTAAATTAAATTAAAAATCCCACCAGTGGGATTGTCTTCGGCCTCACTCTCGCCAACACCTCATTCTTCTTCAGGAGACAGCATGGGTAAGTTCTCAGTTCTCCAGGGGCCAACACCCTTTTCTTATATTAACCTCTACACCTCACGGGTTTTCTGATTTATCCACTGTCTTCTACGTATGTACTCTAGATATTTCGCCTGGTACCACCATTGCCATCCAGCACGCGCTGCGTTTACTTCATGATGAGATCACTACCGCTCAAGGTACCAGTGGAGCGAAGATTGACCATAACAATCTAGGGTGCGTCTCTGCCATTGATTGGTCCAAGTTTGGAAAGCCTGGTACCGCAGAGAAAGCCTGCCAGACTGACATCATCGATACAACTATTTGTTCTTCAAAGCCCTTGCAGCCTGTGTGCAAGGCCCGTGACAGGCCAACATGCCGTGTTAAACCTTATATTGTTCTTAAGCTCAAACGACCTAATGAATAAACCTTTCCTGAGAACTCACTTCTGCTGTCCTCCTGATTATTTCACACATACCTCATACATATATTCTCATTTACAAAATTATCTCCCACACTGCCCTATTAAATAGTGCAGAATGTTGGATGGTTTCCTGTACAAAAACACAGAAAGCCATGGCAGGTCAGACTAAGTTGGCAAACACAGGCACCATTCTCTCATTATACCTGTGCAGTAAGGCTCAGGAAGAACAGGGTCATCTTGTTTGTTGAACAAGCTTAGGTAGGTTTCCTTTATGTATGTAGTTAGGAAATTGTCAGGGATGTGGCATGCCTCTCAAGATAAAAGCCTGTCCCAAATGCAGGGATAACAAAACAAGCATTACTTATTAACAAAATAACACAGATAACAAGGACAGGAACCAGGAACTGAGCAAAATATAACTCGACTAGAAATAAAACAAACTCTAAACTACATAACTAAATACACAGACTGGAGCCACCGAACAGATAACAAGAACTTGAAGAAGCAACATGGCAGCGATAAATAGGGGACCCAATGACAAACATATAGGGAACAGGTGTGTAGAGGCAGGAAGGAATCCATGGCTAGGGTGGGGCAAAGACGTGTACACAGAACATAAACAAACACAAAAACATAAACACACTAATGGAAAGCCCCCTAACATTTCAGCAGGAAAATTTCCAAGTGAACCCTGATAGAAATAGCAGGAAAACCAGACAGCAGGAAAAACACTGCTTTTCTTTGGGTGTTGCGGTGTCACTTGTGGCTGTCACAGACCCTTGCCCCAGCAGGATGTCCCTTCCAGGATGTTCTCCTCGGCTGCCTGTCAAGCCATTGGTGGCAGTTTTCCAGAGTACCTTCTCTGACAAGTTCTCTACAGTCTATAGCATATATATAAAAGGGAACCTCATCTTGGTGACCCCCTGGCACAGTTTACCCCCACCCCCACCGAAAGGAAACATTGGACCCCATGCAAATAGGCCGCATCTGAAACCTTACCTATGCAGCATCAGCTCCGACAGCAATATAGTAATATGGGCTATGTTTCTACTGTGGCCAAGTCGCCTATCGCTGAATCGACTGTCTGGAGAGACCTTCCAGCAGGCCCTCTTAAGTAAGCCCAGCCCATTGTCCTTTCAGTTTGCTATTTCCTGTAATGTTTCACCTTGGTAATTCCTCTCCTGTTGTTTTATCCCTTGTAGATTACCGGGGATTGAACACCATTACGGTAAAGCAAATAAATGAAATTTTCAGAGACCTTTGAAACCAATGTGTCATTGTTTATATAGATGACATATTTATTCCAAGACTTACAGGGCCCATGTATCCCATGTATGTCATGTATTACATTGACTCCTACAACACAGCTTATTTGTCAAATTCCACAATCACAAAATTACATTCCTTGGGTACATCATTAGCCACCAGGGAGTTCAGATGGATGCAAGCAAAGTCAGCATGGTCATGGAGTGGCCCATTCCATGGAATATCAAAGACCTACAATGGTTTCTAGGCTTCACTAATTCTACCCCCAATTTTTTCAAGGTAATAGTTCAGTGACCTCCCCACTTACTTTCCTACTTAAGGCCAAGCCCAAGAAGTTATTTTGGTCTGACAATGCCCAGCAAGCTGTGGGAAACAAATTTTCTTGTGTCACAAATCTTAGTGGGTATAGTCTATAATAGGTGGTGCGGGAAATGAGGGGGCTGCTTTAACACAACCTGAAGGACAGCCTGCCAAAATCTGTATAAATACCAGAGGTTTCTTGTCTGTCTGTGGAGATCTTGATGACCACAGCACTTCTGAGTGTGTTCTAATCTTCAATAAAAGATTCCTGCAACATACTTCCAAGTCTCCGTGATCGCTCTTCTACTGGTCTTCGGTTAATTTACAACAGTTGGTGCCATGACCCGGATAGAAGTTGACACAAGAATCAGATGCCAGAATTCACATCAATTGGTGCAAGTAACCTGAAAGAGCTAACTGATCCAGAGCTGAGCCTACACCAGCGATGCTGTTTGTTCCAGACTGATCACCTGAAACAAGTCCAGACTGAACTTCTGCAACTCAACTCTCAGATTTGGTGAGTGTCACTCTATTAAACGAACCTAAAGACCAGGATTTGAGTAATCCAGTTATCCTCTGAAAAAGTCAGGGAAGTGTTAAACACAGCTGTGGGGTGTTTTAACAAATTGGTTATCCTCTGTAAATCAGGGAAGCCTCTGTACATATTCTGTTACAGGGAAGGTTAACTACCATTGTGTGTTAATAAATTGGTTATCCTCTGTAAACCAGGGAAGTCTCTGTACATATTCTGTTACAGGGAAGGTTAATTACCGTTGGGTGTTAAGAAATTGTTTAGCCTCTCTTTATTAGGGAAGAAGGTGGTTTATTTTATTTTGTTTGTTGTTGTTTTATTAGGGAAAAGTAATAAAACAGCAGAAATATAACTAGAGGTTTCTAAAGTAACTGGAACTGTAGCGAGCCCGATGCACAGCGGCTCTGTGAAGTTTAAAACAATAACCCAAAGTAGTGTGGTTTTGTCCGACAAACGGTGACAGTGTTTTAAACTTAAGTTTAAGCCTGAAGTACTGTGGCTAAGTCGACTATTTTAAAATATAACAATAACCCGACGTAGTGTGGTTTTGTCCGATGTACTGTAACAGTGTTACATTTTAAACTGTTTGTGAGTGTTGTTTGTGAGCTGTGAGTGTTATTGTAGTTGGACTTGTGGCCCAACAGAGTGTAGCTGTGTCTGAAACAGTGAAACTTTCGAGTTCTAAAGCCCGACGTATTGTGGCTGGTTTATTCATTTTGGGTCTGAAGTACTGGAGCTGTGAATAAATAAACTAATGGGTATCTTAAAGCAATTGGATAACATATAGTCAAAAATTGTTCATACTAAATTCATTAATTCAATAAGATTGTTAAATACATCGCTAAGTACGGCTCTCAGGGAATGTTCGATGGAATCGAGAACATTGTTGATAAGCCTTATGAGTGGGCTATGGCCAAATTTGAAAGTGATCCCAAAATGCCTAAGAACAAAAAAGGAAAAATTGCCAATGTGCTTCAAGCAGTTCTGGGTGCATACAAAGTAACTAAGAAGACTCTAGATGTGTTAAAGGCTGAAAATGAGCAACTTCAATCTAGACTGGGTGATGGGCTAATTTGTAAAAGAAATTTCCAATCTAGTGAAACAATCTGGAAAGATGAAAAGGCCAACATGAAGAATGAGATTGCATTTCTCAGAATTAACAACAGCATGCTAAAGTCATCAAGGATCTGCCTTAATGAATCAAGCTAAAATCACATCTTTCACCTCCTCACATTGGGGGAAATTGGGTAGCCACAGTCACAGCCCCAAATATAATTTTGCAACGTGCCCCAGTCACTAATCCATCCTCTTGTATGATGTTCACAAGGACTGATGTTTCTGAAGAGGATGAGAATGAGGTGACTCATGATTGTGTTATGCTTACACACTCATCTCCAAGTATAATTGCAGACACACCCCTAAAGAATGCAGATTTTGTATTGTTTGTTGATGGTTCTGCACAAGTCATTAAAGGAAACAGATGGGCAGGATATGCCGTTGCCACCTTGACTGAAGTAGTAGCTTCAGGCCCGTTGCCAGATCACTTTTCTGCACAAGCTGCAGAACTGATAGCATTGACCAGAGCATGTACATTAGCTTCAGACTCAACAGCAAATTTTTATACTGACTCTAGATTTGCTTTTGGAGTGGTTCATGATTTTGGAATTATATGGCAAAGTCGTCAGTTCCTCACATCTTCTGGGACACCTATAAAGCATGCTGACTTAGTCAAAGACCTACTGTTTGCTATGACACTTCCTAAACATCTAGCTGTAATAAAAGTGAAAGCACATGCTACACTTAACTCTGAAGAAGCAAAGGGCAATGCTCTTGCAGACACAGCTGCTAAACAAGCCTGTTTAGGTGATACTGTGCAGGTGTGTGCTGGCAAGACAGCTCAAAGTGTTGTTGTGCCCCCAGATTCACTCAGTAATCTGTATAACGATATTCTGCTTTATGAAGTTTGGACATGGCTAGACAAAGGGGCTAAAGTTGATTCATCAGGCTGTTGGGTCAAAGGGGGAAGATACACTATATTGCCAAAAGTATTCGCTCACCCATCCAAATAATCAGAATCAGGTGTTCCAATCACTTCCATGGCCACAGGTGTATAAAATCAAGCACCTAGGCATGCAGACTGTTTTTACAAACATTTGTGAAAGAATGGGTCGCTCTCAGGAGCTCAGTGAATTCCAGCGTGGAACTGTGATAGGATGCCACCTGTGCAATAAATCCAGTCATGAAATTTCCTCGCTCCTAAATATTCCACAGTCAACTGTCAGCTGTATTATAAGAACGTGGAAGTGTTTGGGAACGACAGCAACTCAGCCACGAAGTGGTAGGCCACGTAAACTGACGGAGCGGGGTCAGCGGATGCTGAGGCGCATAGTGCGAAGAGGTCACCAACTTTCTGCAGAGTCAATCGCTACAGACCTCCAAACTTCATGTGGCCTTCAGATTAGCTCAAGAACAGTGCGCAGAGAGCTTCATGGAATGGGTTTCTGTGGCCGAGCAGCTGCATCCAAGCCATACATCACCAAGTGCAATGCAAAGCGTCGGATGCAGTGGTGTAAAGCACGCCTCCACTGGACTCTAGAGCAGTGGAGACGCGTTCTCTGGAGTGACGAATCGCGCTTCTCCATCTGGCAATCTGATGGACGAGTCTGGGTTTGGCGGTTGCCAGGAGAACGGTACTTGTCTGACTGCATTGTGCTAAGTGTAAAGTTTGGTGGAGGGGGATTATGGTGTGGGGTTGTTTTTCAGGAGCTGGGCTTGGCCCCTTAGTTCCAGTGAAAGGAACTCTGAATGCTTCAGCATACCAAGACATTTTGGACAATTCTATGCTCCCAACTTTGTGGGAACAGTTTGGAGCTGGCCCCTTCCTCTTCCAACATGACTGTGCACCAGTGCACAAAGCAAGGTCCATAAAGACATGGATGACAGAGTCTGGTGTGGATGAACTTGACTGGCCTGCACAGAGTCCTGACCTCAACCCGATAGAACACCTTTGGGATGAATTAGAGTGGAGACTGAGAGCCAGGCCTTCTCGTCCAACATCAGTGTTTGACCTCACAAATGAGCTTCTGGAAGAATGGTCAAAAATTCCCATAAACACACTCCTAAACCTTGTGGACAGCCTTCCCAGAAGAGTTGAAGCTGTTATAGCTGCAAAGGGTGGACCGACGTCATATTGAACCCTATGGATTAGGAATGGGATGTCACTTAAGTTCATATGCGAGTCAAGGCAGGTGAGCTAATACTTTTGGCAATATAGTGTATGTCGCACCTGAGTCTTTGTTACCCTATCTGGCCCAACAGCTACACAACTTAGGACACATTAATCCAACAGCAATGGTTCACAGATTTTCTAATCAGTGGTGGAACCCAGCTATCAGAGCAGTAGCGACAGAGACAGCAAAAAGATGTGTTGCATGTCAGCAGAACAATGATGTCCCAGCAACAGTCACACCAGCAGCACACACCCCAGCCCCACCAGGGCCTTTTCAGTGACTGCAGGTTGACTACATATCATTACCATGATGCAGAGGAAAAACTTATGTCTTGATAGTGGTAGACAAATTCTCCAGATGGGTAGAAGCCTATCCCACTGGTCGAGCCACTGCCACACATACAGCTAAATGCCTTGTCAGTGATTTTATCCCCAGATGGGGTCTGCTTGACACTATTGACTCTGATCAAGGTACACACTTCACAGGTGAAGTAGTTAAAGAAGTGGCAAGGATGCTCAAGGTTAAGTGGAATTTGCATTGTCCATATAGACCACAAGCCTCAGGGCAAGTTGAAAGAGCTAATAGGACAATAAAGACCAGACTAAGTAAAATGCATCAAGAAGGAATACCCTGGATTGAAGCTCTTCCTGCAGTACTCTGCAGCATCAGAGCATCCCCCAACCGGTCTGTTGGGCTTAGCCCTCATGAAATAATAACAGGGCGTCCTATGTCTATGCCAGGAACTATTGATCTTAGAAGTGCCAATGTACACATTGCATCAGATGCTCTTATCACATACTTTGAAAATCTTTCTGCAGCCGCTGAAGACATCTGGTACTTTAGCACACCGAAAGTTGAAAAATCTGCCACATAGAGTTTAAAGTGTGCTTGGACTACATCATATCTATAAAACTCATAATATGATAATGGAAAATGCCTCATGGTTTGGAGAGTTCTTTTTGGTGAATCATGGTCATGGATTAAAGAAACCGCTGTTTTTGTCAGTTACCTTCTATTAATTTTACTTTTAGGGTATGTATGTTTCATATGTATTCATATGTTGCATACGACCGACAGCTAAACCACATTATAGAAATGCGTCAACTGTTAAAGTTAAAATATACTACCCCTGAAAATTTATTACAGTTATGAGAGTTTATAAGGGAACTCTCAAAGGGGGAATTGTGGGGAAACAAATTTTCTAGAGTTCTCGCAGAGGAAGGATCACTAACCTGTTCGGGAAAGGTTGTAAACATTCATTCTCGCAACCAAATGAATCGCAAATCTTAGTGGGTAAACATAGTCTGTAATAGGTGGTGTGGGAAATGAGGGGGCTGCTTTAACACAACCTGAAGGACAGCCACCAAAATCTGTATGAATACCAGAGGTTTCTTTTCTGTCTGTGGAGATCTTGATGACCACAGCACTTTTGAGTGTGTTCTAATCTTCAATAAAAGATTCCTGCAACATACTTCCAAGTCTCTGTGATCGCTCTTCTACTGGTCTTTGGTTAATTTACAACAAAGCGTTTGATCAACTTAAGAAAAGATTTACCTCAGCCCCCATCCTATGCCACCCCGATCCCAATACCTTATTTACTGTAGAGGTGGACGCCTCATGCTGTGGTATAGGAGCAATGCTATCAAAACTCCACATGGAGTCGTATGGTTAAGAAGTAATGGTCTGTCAGAATGTCTACTAGCTTTCAGTTTATTTCTCACATAATGTTTTATGTTGAAGGTATTCATACAGGAGTACTGTATACAAATAAATGATAAATATCTAGATTACATCAGATATCAACCGAAAAAGAAATAATGTCAATATAACTTTCCCGTCACCATTAATACACTACAGAATTATGCAATTTAAGAAACAGAGGTCACTCTTTTCCTGGGTCATATTTTGGTATTTTTTTTATTTCTCCTTGTGAAACACCTCTCCATGTGGTTGCACTCTCCATTTCACAGTGATGTCCCCTGTCATCCCAAGATCTTTGAATTTTTGTTTGATCTGAAAAACAAAATAAAAGTTAAAATAATGCTGTAAAGAGACATCCTTGTGAAATCTGTTAAAAAATACTATAGATAAGTACATACTGATTAAAATACAGTGCGCATGTGTCAGAGATTAATATTAAGACATTAATAAAGACATAATGAGGTGGAAAAGGCACATTGTAAGTGGGGTCTTGTGGGGGATGAGACTCACCTGCTCTAGGGTGGTGGCCTGTACTGCAGGGTCATTCATATCCTGACTGGACTGGACATTAAATCTTAGGACTTGTATTTTTCCTGTGATTACTGAGTAGAAATGCATAGATATATACATATACACACAAATACAATTAATCTAATGTTCTAAAAGCAGTTGGTCTAAAAATAAGACCGAGTAAACTTACCTGAGTAACAGAAGAATGGCATTACATCAGAGCACAGTGCATCAACAGCCTGACTATTATTTAAATAACCACAGTTTTCTTTTTTTAGGGCATTATCAGGTTTTCCAGGCATCCAGCTGATGGTAGAGAAGTTAGTTTGGTCTATCCACTTCCAGGAGTGTCTGGTCAGACCAATCCAAGTGTATCCCGTCAAAGGTGTTACCAAATCATGTATGTATGAGTACTCTGTTGCATCTCTTGTGCTGGCCAGGTCTGTGTGATACTGTCTGCAGTAACTCTGAGCATCATACCAAGACTTTGGTGTAGAAAAATAAATATAACTGGAGTTTCCAGTTTTACTCTCTGAGAGAATTAAAAACACAATTAATTCACCCTGAAATTTCACATTAAATACCTCCTACAAATAAACACCAAATAAAGGAGGTTTTTCATTAATAAGAAAACAAATATGCAAATAAAGTAAAAGCACTTTGCACATTTTGTGCAAATGTATTTCTTAAATTTGTATTTTGAAAATAACATTTCAGCATGTGATAGCAAACTTTAAACAGTTCAGAATACTGAAGCTTCTCACCATCGAAGCACACAAAATGAAATGCTTCTGTACATATTCTGTCTGACCAACCCAAAGTAAATATTGCAGCACACTCTTGATGTCCACCACTATTGTTAGGCTCTCCAGTAACCCATTTTATCATAGTTCCCAGTGTCTCACTTCTATAAGACCAGTACCAGCTGTTGATGTCATTGTAGAGTCCAATCCAAGCACTGGAACTGAATTGTTGTCTCTGTACTTCATTCTGAAGGTGAATCATGTTACCGCTACTTTGAATGATGGCCAGGTCATCGTGGTTTGCCTGACAGTAAGCTTGAGCATTAATCCAACTTCTTCCTTGTTGGATCAGATAGTACATACGAGGGACAGACAGTGTGAGGGGTATGACTCCTGTAAAAGAGTTTAAAGGCTTTATAATAATAAATAATAATACATTTTATTTGTTGGGCCTTACAAACTCTCAAGGTCACCTTACAAAAATACATTTAAAATACAAGCATTATGTAAAACATACAAATAGACAACAGAATAATAGAATAAAATATTTAAAATAAAGTAATAAAATAATGAACAAGTTCAGATATAAAATGCAGTTCTCAACATGTAAGTTTTGAGTCTGGATTTAAAGGTTGTCAGAGAGTCTATACTCCTGATGTCATGAGGAAGACTGTTCCAAAGGCTGGGTGCAGAGCAACTGAATGCTGTAAGCCCCATGGTGGAGAGTCGAGCTGCTGGTGTGGTGAGCTGGTTCGCAAAAGAGGATCTGAGTGTACGGGAAGGTGTGTATAATTGGAGAAGGTCAGACAGATATGGTGGAGCAAGATTATGAAGAACCTTGAAAGTGAATAGCAGAATTTTGTAATCAATGTGAAACTTCACAGGAAGCCAGTGAAGCTGGTGAAGAACTGGCGAGACATGATCAATAGAAGGCATTTGAGTAATAATGCGAGCTGCAGAGTTCTGTAGAAGTTAAGGTTTATGAAGATTTTTTTTAAAGGAATCCAAAAAGAACCAACCAAGAATCAAAACGTGATGTAACAAGGGCATGGACTAAAATGGTAGTATTGTGCTGTGTATTGGGCGGAGGGGATTAATATTGCGGAGGTGAAGGTACACGGACTGAGTAACATTATTAACATGAGCCTCTAAGGAAAGCGTGCTTTACCTGAGGAGAAGGAAAAACAGTGGAATTGTCAATATTTAATGACAAACTTTCAGCTTTAGCTAAGGTGGACTTGGAGCCAACAAGAAGGACTTCTGTTTTATTGCTATTCATTTGAAAATTGCAAGAAAACCAAGATTTAATTTCGTTTAGAATGAAAATTAATATTGTGCTTACAAAAGATATTGCCAAGAGGAAGGAGACAGATGATAAATAAGAGAGGGCCTAGCACGGAAACTTGGGGAACACCTCTAGTAACAGGAGATGACAGATCTAAAATTTTTAAGCTGAACAAACTCTAGTGGGAAAGATATGATTTAAACCAGTCGTGACATATGCCAGAGTTGCCATGAGAGGCAAGCCGTTCAAGGAGAATGCTGTCGAAAGTTGCACTCAGATCCAGGAAAATAAGAATTGTTAAAAGTCCAGAATCCGCTGCCA
The DNA here is from genome assembly GCF_019097595.1 of Hemibagrus wyckioides. Lineage (NCBI taxonomy): Eukaryota > Metazoa > Chordata > Actinopteri > Siluriformes > Bagridae > Hemibagrus > Hemibagrus wyckioides. Next base: position 98,144 of record NC_080722.1, on the reverse strand, counting down.
TTAGAAGATTGTTTGTGATTTTTACGAGTGCTGCCTCAGTACTATGAGATGGACGAAAACCAGACTGATATTCTTCAAACAGGTTGTTGGTGGTTAAGTGATCATAAATCTGACCTGCGACTATTTTTTCAAGTATTTTGGATAAAAAGTGTAAATTCGAGATGCTGAAAATTATTAAGGTTATTGGGGTCCACATCAGGTTTTTTAAGTATAGGTGTTATTTTAAGGAATGATGGAACATGACCAGAACTCAGAGAAGAATGTATAATGTTAGTTATTAAGGTGGATAAAGAAGGCAAGCAGGCTTTTACTAAATAGGTTGGGAGAGGATCTAACTGACTAGATGAAGGTTTGTATTCATGAATAATCTGTGATACTTCAGCAATAGGTGGCAGTTTATAACTAGATAATGAAGATGCAGAGGGTGTAAGAAGAGAAATGTAAAACAAAGAAGAAGAGGTGTTCAAAGAGGTCAGTTGATGAATATTGTCAATTTTAGCTTTAAAAAAAGTTTAATGATCCTAATGAGCAGTTGAGTGAAGGTGAGGTGGGAGAGTATCCGGTGGCCATAGTAGACTGTTGAAGATTGAGAAAAGTATTATCTGCACCTGACTTAATCAAGTTAGAATAGTAGATAGATTTTGATAGTTTTGGTAATTTTGATGGTTATGATACATTTGTTTATGAACAGTAAGTCCAGTTTTAAGTCCAGTTTTTGAAGATGTTCCAATTGATGACCTTTAGCTTTAAGCTGACGGAGCTCAGGTTTATACCATGGTGCAGAATGAGTAAAAGAGACAGTCCGATTTTCAGAGGAGCAAGAGCATTGAGAAGGCCATGAAGACCATTGTTGTAGTGGAAGACGAGGTCATCAGTGGTGAGTAAATTCTCAGTTCCAGGCAGGCTGTTGATCCCATTAGAAAGAAGAGATAAATCAATGTTTTTAATATTGTGGAAAGAAACGTGACATATTTTAGTTGGGATAAGGTAAAACTGATACTGAAAGATATCAGCATGTGATCAGAGAACAGAAGATCAACTGAAGAACAAGGCCAGAACAGCAAATCAAGTCCAAAATATGTCCTTTTGAATGAGTCGGGAAATTTTTGAATTGCTGGAGACCAAAACTATCCAGACAAGATAAAAAGTCCCTGGTGAGAACATTGGTGGTACTGTCCATATGTATATTAAAATCTCCCAACAATAATATATTTGGAGAAAGTGCACTGAAATGAGTAAGAAACTTGGCAAATTCATTTAGAAAGTCAGTGTTTGGCTTAGGTGGGCGATATATAGCAGCAACAATAATAGGGTGACAAGTAGGTCCTGTCAGTCTAGATACTATGGATTCAAATGAGGGAAACACCGGTACTGACACAGACGAGACTTTCCACTTCTTGTGATAGATTATCGCGAGACTTCCCCCCTTCCAGAGGGACAGGGTTGACAGATATAAACAAACCCAGGAGGAGTAGATTCATTCAATTGTGAAAAGTCATTAGGCTATTGCCCCATCTCAGTCAAACACAAAAAGTCAAGTTTATGGTCCATCAGGAGATCTTGCACAAGATGACACTTGTTCACAAGGGAGTGGATGTTGAATAGGCCAAAGTTGATATTGGCGTTGTCATGTTTAACAGTGTCATTAGCTGACCTTGCTAGGCTAGCTTAAACACAGTGGTTATTCCCGACCAGTGTTTCTTAAGGGGTGATGAGTTGAAGAACAGAAATATTTTATAGTCTTAGAGTCATCATAGTGAAAACTCCTACGGGACCCACAGTGGATGTATTTCAGATGAGGGTGACGAACAATGTCCAAGTGAAATTGTAAAGCCGGTGGCAGCTCCGACAGGTGGAACTGTAGTTGGAAAGCAGCGGAAGCTAACAGCGCCAGTTCACTCAGAGCCAGTTCACTTACTCAACCAGAAATGACCAGATTTATTTCAATGTTAGATCTGTGGCAGATATTCCCATAAGTTCCTTTTTCAATTTAGATCTCAGACTGTAATCTGTTTTTTCCTTGAGTACAAAACATGAAGCATTACATTTTAATGCTTTTTATTTAAAAAAAAATACAGTATGTCCCTAAGCAAAATATTTCAGAATCTATCTACCTCTACTGTGTCCAAAAACATTACGATTCCTGTTCTAAATATTACAGTGTATTGTATCAGACAGTAGGATTACCAATTCAGAAGGATTCTGAAAGGTTCACATGTTCTATAAATACATCAATCCATCACACACTATATTCTGACTTTATTAATCATAAAAAATGTAAGAAGAAGAAATGGAAACCAGAACTCTATAATAGTGCAAAAGTGGACCAGTGCAAACACATTACTCTGAATTCCCCGAACCAAACGAAAATGTTTTAACAATCAGAAAATTTGTTTTAGTAACCTGATTAACATAAAACTAGATGATAGTGAATGCACAGCCAGCATCTTTGATCTGAAGCTAGGACTGTTAAATATAAGATCTGTCAACTAAAACACTTATAATTAATGAACTGATTACTGATCAGGAGTTCAGTGTTCTTTGTTTAACAGAAACATGGATTAAACAAAACGAGTACGTAGCATTAAATGAAGCTTGTCTGCCTGGCTATAGCTATATACATCAACCGCGTCTAACAGGCAGGGGAGGAGGTGTCGCAGTTATTCATGATAATAAGCTAAGCACCACACAAAAACCCAGACATCAGTTCAACACATTCGAAGTTCTTTATACTAACCTAATGTATGCAAGTACTAATAATAAGTTCACAGAGTCAATTCCACTAATTGTTATTTACAGACCCCCAGGGCCACACTCTGAATTCCTCAGTGAATCTGGGGATTTTACTTCAAACCTTGTTGTTTCTTTAGACAAAGCACTAATAGTAGGAGACTTCAACATTCATTTTGATAAGCCAGAAGACCCTCTGAGAACAGCAGGTGTGTCCATCTTAGATTCATTAGGTGTTAATCAAAATGTAATAGGACCCACTCATTATGGAGGTCACACTCTGGATCTCATTTTTACATTTGGATTAAATATAGAAAACATAGTCACTCTTCCACAGTCAGAAGCTCTCAGATCATTATCTAGTTTCATTTAGAATGCGTCTTAGTCACGAGATGTTTCCAAGATGGCACCGGTGAGGTCGGCTGCCGTCATGACTGCTCCTACAACTTTTTCTTTGTTTTTGTGTTTTAAATTAAGTTTAAGTACAGTAATACCGGCTAATTCTCCATCATGGAGTACATTCGTTACAATAGAGATACTCTTATTTCTATTGGTGTACAATGTACTCACAATTCGACATTTTTGACCCCGGATCCAAGCTGGCCGAGTGAGATCCTGAGGGAGAACAAAGGACGCGACCCGAAGTGGCGGCCCCGAGGGAAACGAGCCGGCGTCAGGAACAGGCTGAGAGCCCGTGGACACCGCACACCTCTGCCTAGCATCCTGCTCGCCAACGTCCAGTTGCTGGAGAACAAGCTTGATGACCTCAGGGCCAGGGTAAAGTTCCAGAGAGACATTCAGGACTGCAGTCTCCTCTGCTTCACCGAGACATGGCTGAACCCAGCGGTGCCGGACCACGCCATCCAGCCGGCCGAGTTCTTCTCGGTCCACCGCATGGACAGAACACAGGAGTCGGGGAAGTCGAGAGGAGGCGGAGTGTGTTTAATGGTGAACAGCAGCTGGTGCGACAGTGCGAGCATTGTTCCTCTCACACGCTCCTGCACACCCAACCTGGAACTACTGACCATCAACTGTCGTCCTTTTTATCTTCCTCTGGAGTTTACATTGGTCATAGTCAGCGCCGTTTATATTCTGCCTCAGGCGGACACTGCTTTATGCGAGCTGCATGAAGCACTCATACAACACCAGACACTACACCGGGACGCTGTGCTTATTGTGGTGGGGGACTTTAATATTGCCAACCTCAAACGCACAGCGCCAAACTTTTACCAACACATCAGCTGCCCCACGAGGGGTGAAAGGACACTGGACCATTGCTACACTACAGTCAGAGACGGCTACAAGGCACAATCTCGCCCACCGTTTGGGAAATCCGACCACGCCGCCATCTTCCTCATGCCGAAATATAAACAAAGGCTCAAGCAGGAAGTTCTGGCTCAGAGGGAGGTCTTACGCTGGACAGACCAATCGGTGGACGCTCTGCAGGACGCTCTGGAGGACATAGACTGGTACATGTTCCGGCACAGCTCTGATGACGTCAACATGTTTACGGAAGCGGTTGTGGGATTCATCTGGAAACTAGCAGATGAGACAGTTCACAAGACTATCAAGACTTTCCCCAATCAGAAGCCATGGGTGGATAAATCCGTCCGCGATGCTCTGAGATGCCGCTCCGCTGCGTACAACACGGGGCTCACCAGCGGAAATATGGACGAGTATAAAGCTGCATCCTACAGCGTGCGCAGAGTGGTGAAGGAGGCGAAGCAGTGCTATGGACAGAAACTAAAGTCACAATTTCAACAGAGTGGCTCTAGGAGTCTGTGGCAGGGACTAATTACTATGACGGACTACAAAACACCATCTTCTAGATCGGTGAATGCAGACTCTTCTCTGGCAGACGAGCTAAACACCTTTTATGCTCGCTTCGAGGCTGCAGCTCAGAGCGCTTACGGCGTTAGCAGTGCTAACAGCGCTACAGGCAGCACACACGAGGAGCATGCCGGAGAGGACGGCGTGTTCACAGTCCTGGAGCACGACGTGAGAAAGGCATTCAGGAGAGTGAACACCAGGATGGCAGCAGGACCAGATGGCATCACGGGTCGGGTCCTGAAGGCCTGTGCTGACCAGCTTGCTCCTGTGTTCACTGAGATTTTCAACCTCTCCCTGGAACAGTCTACAATCCCGATGTGCTTCAAACGGTCCACCATTGTTCCTGTCCCCAAGAAACCCCAGCCCGCCTGCCTGAATGACTACCGTCCAGTGGCCCTGACCTCAGTGGTGATGAAGTGCTTCGAAAGACTCATCAGAGACTTCATCACTTCTTCCCTACCTGACACCTTGGACCTGCTACAGTTCGCGTACCGTCCCAACCGATCTACAGAGGACGCCATCGCACACCTCCATCATGTAGCTCTGAGCCATCTGGACAGCAGAAGGGGGAATTATGTCAAAATGCTGTTTGTCGACTACAGTTCAGCATTTAACACCATAATTCCCTCCATACTCACTACTAAGCCTTAGCCCATCCCTGTGTCGGTGGATCTCCAACTTCCTGTGAGACAGACCTCAGGCAGTACGGGTGGGCAACCATGTCTCACCCTCACTCACCCTCAGCACTGGAGCCCCCCAGGGTTGTGTTCTGAGCCCCCTGCTGTACTCTCTGTACACCTTTGACTGTGTGGCCACTTCCAGCTCCACCAACATCGTGAAGTTTGCGGACGATACTGTGGTGGTGGGCCTGATCTCCAATAACGACGAGACGGCCTACATAGAGGAGATTAAAAACCTGGAGACATGGTGCCAGGTCAACAATCTCCTTCTGAACGTCAGCAAGACTAAGGAGCTGATAGTGGACTTTAGCACAAAGCAGGAGAGGAATTACCAGCCCCTCACCATCAACGGGACCCCAGTGGAGAGAGTGGACAGTTTCCATTACCTAGGTGTTTACATCACACAGGACCTGACATGGTCCTGTCATGTTAACACCCTGGTGAAGTGTGGACCCTGGAGGGTCTTTATCATCTCAGACGCCTGAAGGACTTTAAACTGCCCTCAAAGGTGCTAAAGACATTCTACACCTGCACCATTCAGAGCATCCTGACAGGAAGTATCACTGCCTGGTTTGGGAACAGCACCAAACAGGACAGGCAAGCTCTCCAGAGGGTGGTGCGATCAGCCGAGCGCACCATCCGCACCGAACTTCCTGACCTGGACACCATATACAGCAAGCGGTGCTGGACCAAAGCCAGCAAGATTATGAAGGACCTCAGCCATCCCAACAATGGACTCTTCTCTCTGTTGCGGTCAGGGAAACGTTTCCGTTCCTTGAAGGCGAATACTGAATGAGAATGAGGAGGAGCTTCTTCCCGCAGGCCATTCAGGGCCTCAACCAGTACACCTAGGATCTGGATTCTCTGTTCTTACCCCCACACAACATAACATTCTACCTCAGCTGATTGTTGCACATGCTATATTGCACTACTCTGTACACACAATAACACTCACTGTACATCTTCTCTGTACATCTTTGTGTGTGCACTGCACTGTCAATTATCACACATGATTGGTTCACCTTCTGACCCCACAGAACTTGACCAGGCGACTGATTACTTGGAGTCATTATTTCGGAACACCCTAGACACTGTAGCTCCACTTAAAAGGAAAAAAATTAAAAAGAAGAAACTAGCACCCTGGTACAACGACCACACACGAGCTTTAAAACAATCAGCTAGGAAACTAGAACGTAAATGGCGTCAAACTAAATTAGCAGTATTCCAGATTGCGTGGAAGGAAAGCCTTCTGAGATTCAAAAATTCTCTTAGTGCTGCTAGATCAGCATATCTCTCTGCCCTAATTGAAGATAACAAAAACAATCCTAAATTTTTATTTAGCACTGTAGCAAAACTAACTAGGAGTAAAACCACTGTAGAAAAGTGCACACCATCTACATTTAGCAGCAATGACTTCATGAATTTTTTCAATGAAAAAATTGACAATATCAGGCAAAAAATTCAGACTATTAATTTAAAACCATATTATTTGATAGATAATCCTTTAGATAATATAACTATTTCTGATCAGAGCTTAGAGTGCTTCACTCCACTTCAAGAGCCTGATCTAATTTCACTAATTTCTTCTTCAAAATCTTCTACCTGCATCCTAGATCCTTTGCCCACATCTTTCCTTAAACAGATATTACCAGTAGCTACTGAACCCCTTCTAAAAGTAATTAATTCTTCTCTAAGCACTGGCTATGTGCCTAAATCTTTTAAGCTAGCAGTTATCAAACCCTTGATTAAAAAAACGGACCTCGACCCCTGTCAGCTGTCTAACTATAGACCGATATCAAACCTGCCCTTTATCTCCAAGATCCTAGAAAAGGCTGTAGCACAGCAGTTATGTTCAGACCTGCATAGAAATAACATTTATGAAATGTATCAGTCAGGATTTAGGCCTCATCATAGCACAGAGACAGCACTGGTTAAAGTGGTCAATGACCTGTTACTGACCTCTGATCAGGGTTGTGTCTCCTTACTGGTGTTACTGGATCTTAGTGCAGCTTTTGACACCATTGACCACACTGTTCTACTTGATAGACTAGAACATATTGGTGTTAAAGGAACAGCCCTCTCCTGGCTCAGGTCTTATTTGACTGACCGTTATCAGTTTGTAGATCTAGATGGTGACTTCTCCATGCATACCAAGGTTATGTTCGGTGTTCCACAAGGTTCGGTCTTAGGCCCACTGCTTTTCTCCCTATATATGTTACTCCTTGGTGCAATTATTCATAAACATGGTATTAGCTTCCACTGTTATGCAGATGACACACAGCTATATGTTTCATTCTAAATCAGATGAGAGACACCAGCTTATTAAGATAGAAGAATGTGTAAAGGACATTAGACATTGGATGGCCACTAACTTCCTCCTGCTTAATTTGGACAAGACAGAGGTGCTTGTACTAGGACCACAGGCAGTTAGAAGTGAGCTTTCTGATTACAGAGTAATGGTGGATGGTCTTTTGGTTTCATCTTGTCCAGCAGTAAAAGATCTTGGTGTGATTATTGACTCTGGTCTTTCATTCGAAGCTCATGTAGATAATATCACTAGGGTAGCCTTCTTCCATCTTAGGAATATTGCTAAGATAAGAAATATGTTGTCACTTCATGATGCAGAAAAATTAGTTCATGCTTTTGTTACTTCTAGGTTGGATTTTTGTAATGTCTTACTGTCTGGATGTTCCAGTAGGAGCAGGAACAAGCTCCAGTTAGTCCAGAATGCAGCAGCTAGAGTCCTAACTAGAACCAGAAGATATGAACACATCACTCCTATTTTAGCCACACTACATTGGCTCCCAGTCAAATTTCACATTGATTATAAAATTCTGTTACTAACCTATAAAGCACTAAATGGTCTCGCGCCGCAGTACCTGAGCGATCTTTTAGTCTTTTATGATCTGCCACGCCTACTCCGATCAAAGGGTGCTGGTTACTTGGTAGTACCTCAAGTAGCAAAGGCTACAGCAGGGGGCAGAGCTTTCTCTTTCAAAGCCCCAAAGTTATGGAACAGCCTTCCAATTAGTGTTGGGGATTCAGACACAGTCTCAATGTTTAAGTCTAGGCTGAAGACACATTTGTTTAGTCGAGTTTTTAATGTATAGTTTTCTTATGTAAAGGAGCAGATCTGGAAGGTTCATGGTCATAGAGTGTTTGGTGTACTGGGATGTGTTGGATGCTGTCATCTTACCACCCTCACAAGTCGCTCAGGTTTGCTGACTGTGAAGTGGTTGGATGCTTTATGTCCCAGGAAGCCTTCATGTCTGTGACCTTCTGGCTCTCCCTTTTAGTTATGATGTCATAGCTAGTCTTGCCGGAGTCCCTGCCTGCACTTTACACATAATTCCACACTGTCTTTAAGCATCACATGATCAGAAACTTAATATCTTTCTCTTTCTCTCTCTCTTTCTTTCTCTATCTAGCTATACACCCCACTCCTGAGCTCCCAGTGTTCACCAGTTTCCAGTGTGACCACTGCCCTACCCCTGGTCAGAGTCTTGCTGCTTGATGGTGCCCACTGATGCTGTGGATGGATCTGTGTGGACCAGGAGACAGCCATGGACAGAGCCACTTGGGGACTTTCACACCATCACAGATATGCCATTTCATCTGTCAGCCAGTGACAGCAAAGAACTAGTGTTTATAATGACCTTAGAAACTACACTGACCTAATAGTTCCTCATGGTCATTGATTTCTGTTGTAGAAAGGACATTAATCAGTTACAGTTACATTATTTACTGTTTAGTGTCACCCAAATGAGGATGGGTTCCCTTCTGAGCCTGGTTCCTCTCAAGGTTTCTTCCTTTCCATCCCAGGGAGTTTTTCCTTGCCACAGTTGCCACAGGCTTGCTCATTAGGGATAAAATAGTCTAATTATAGAATTTAATAATTTATTCTTATTTCTAGTTAATTAGTTACTTTTATTTTTTATTATTATTTTTCATTTTCCCCTCCCCTTTCTCTGTTTTCTTCTTTTGTAAAGCTGCTTTGAGACAATGTTCATTGTAAAAGGTGCTATACAAAATAAACTGAATTGAATTGAATTGAATTGAATTGAATGAAGCTCTGTGGCAAACTGAGTGGTTGAGATTCGTCTCACACATTTGTACTTTTCTATTCAAGAAATGAGAAATATTATATACAGAAAAGAACAGTATGTACTAAAAATAATAATAATAGCACTAGAGTGAGCACTTTCTGCAGACTTGTATAAGTAAAATCCCTTTATGATAAAAATGGAGAAATGTTGAAATTCCTATAAAAATAAAATAGAATTAAATATTTTCTCTCACCTGTGAAACACAGGAGTATGAGCAGATGCTGCTCCATCACTGATGATATTCGGAAACTTGCTATGAAAAAAGAAAAGCTTTTAAATTCCCACAGCAGAGACCTTAATAAAACTATATATGATTATATTAAATGCAAATATTTAGTAACTAAATTATTAATTAATTAATTTCATCAATATAATAAAAGCCTAAAAAACATTAATCTACAGAAGTGGATCTGTGGATACATCTTACCCATGATAACACTTTTTTTGGAAGTTTCTTTTCAGCCTCATCAGTCAGGAAAAAATGCCATAATAACCCTTACGTTACATTAACATTATTACAGATATTACAATAATACAGATTCTCAGTGATTGAGGGATTTTACCTGTATAATTTATAACCAAGACTAAATGTGTTGTGCATGTAGTTTTATTACACGAAAGAAGTATTAATACACTACAGGCTACAGTGTGTTGGTTAGAGAGATGTAGTGTGGTTGAGGTGAGAGACAGAGCCATTGAAGGTTCAGAAGTTTGCCCGGGCCACAGATCTAGAGTGGAGTGGTCAATATGGAAAACTACACCAGGTTACACCTGGGGTGTGGCAAGCGACACAGCATCTCGTTCCCTTCTCAGGGAATCGGGTTACATACGTAACCTGGTGTAGTTTCCTTTCAAGGCTGCATCATGACTGATGCTCTGGGAACATCAATACCCTTGCCACCACATGTCGGTCCATGTCTGTCTCAGGAGCTGTGAGAGAGCATGAGCAAACCAGGAATAGAACATCCATAGGACTCAATTGTGGTGCACTCTGGCTAGGACTTCAAATTCAAATTCAAACTTTCATCACATACATAATTGTACACAGTATGATATTCAGTGAAATGCTTACACAACTATTTGCTTTGACCCTTGAAAAGGAAAAGGAATAAGGACAGAAAAGACATGGATAAAATGTAAAATATAAAATACGTAATATAAAAATATGAAAAACTACAATTCACAGTAAAAATAGAATATAATATAAATAAAATAAAAATATAAATAAAGTAAGGTAGGGTATCTGTGTATACAGAATATGTATATAAAATATAGAATATATATAAGAAATGTTTCATTTCATTTCATTGTCTGTACCGCTTATCCGATCTATACTCGGGTCACGGGGAGCCTGTGCCTATGTCAGGAGTCATCGGGCATCAAGGCAGGATACACCCTGGATGGAGTTATCAGAAATGTAAGATATGTAAAATGTAAACAACTGTATTATACAGAACTATATAAAAATGTAAAATGTAAACAACTGTATTATACAGAAATATATAAAATGAATAGTGTGCAATAGTGTCCAAGGTGCAGACAGCAGCAGTACGGGGTGGTCATTTAGTGAAATAAGGTGATGAGATAATGAGAGCAGTGGTATTGTCCATCTTAAGTGCAGATGTGCACAAGTCCTCTTTGTGTATAACAGGACCAGAATGTCCCATATATATTTGTTTTTTATGTATTGTGTGTCACAGTCCTACAATGTGCAAATGTACGGTATGGTTTGGTGTTTTCCAACACGTGTGTAGGAAACATTGCAAGTCCAATCAGTGAGTCATATGTGGAGTTCTGGTTGAGAGACCGTATAGCCTGCAGGAAGAAGCTTCTCCTCAGTCTTTCAGTGTTGGTTTTCAGGGAGCGGAAGCACTTCCCTGACCTCAACAGGGAGAAAAGTCCATTGTTGGGGTGACTGAGGTCTTTCACGATCTTCCTGGCCTTGGTCCCGCACCGCTTGTTGTAGATTGAGTGCAGGTCAGGGAGCTTGTTACAGACGATGCGCTCAGCTGATCGCACCACCCTCTGAAGAGCTCGTTTGTCCTGCATGGTGCTGTTCCCGAACCAAGTGGTGATGTTTCCTGTCAGGATGCTCTCTATGGTGCAGGAGTAAAAGTTCCTAAGCACCTTAGCTGGCAGTCTAAAGTCTCTCAAGCCTCTGAGGTGGAAAAGACGCTGCTGGGCCTTCTTCACCATGGTGTAGATGTGACAGGACCATGACAGGTCCTGCGTGATGTGAACACCGAGGTATCTGAAGCTGTCCACTCTCTCCACTGGGCTGTTGTTGATCACAGGGGTCTGGTAGTTCCTCTCCTGCTTTCTGCTGAAGTCCACTATCAGCTCCTTAGTCTTGCTGATGTTAAGGTGGAGGTTGTTCCTCTGACACCAGTCCTTCAGAGTCTTAATCTCCTCCAGGTAGGCCGTCTCGTTGTCGGAGATCAATCCGACCACAACGGTGTCATCAGCAAACTTGATGATGTTGGTGGAGTTGGTAGTGGCCATGCAGTCATACATGTACAAAGATTACAGCAGGGGGCTCAGAACACAACCCTGGGGGGCTCCAGTGCTGAGGGTGAGTGAGGCTGAGACATGTCTGCCCATCCTTACTGCCTGTGGTCTACCAGTTAGGAAATTGGAGATCCACTGACACAGAGATGGGTTGAGTCCCAGGTGCTCCAGCTTGGTGGTGAGTGTGGAGGGGATTATAGTGTTAAATGCTGAACTGTAGTCAACAGACAGCATTCTAACATAATTCCCCTTTCTAGTGTCCAGGTGAGTGAGTGATGTGTGAAGGAGGTGTGAAATGGCATCATTGGTTGAGTGGTTCAAATGGTAGGCAAACTGTAGTGGATCCAGTGTGTCTGGTAGTGAAGTGATGATGAAGTCTCTGACCAGCCGTTCAAAACACTTCATCACTACTGAGGTCAGGGCTACAGGGCGATAGTCATTGAGGGAAGCAGGATGGGGTTTCTTCGGGACAGGAACAATGATGGACTCTTTGAAGCACGTGGGGATTGCCGACTGGGTTAAGGAGAGGTTGAATATGTCTGTGAACACGGGTGCTAGCTGGTCAGTGCAGGCTCTGAGGATTCGACCTGAGATTCCGTCTGGTCCTGCTACTTTCCTGGTGTTCACTCTCCTGAACGCTCTCCTCATGTCATGCTCAGAGATGATGAACGCATTTCTGGTGTTGGCATTCTCTTCCTGTCTGCAGCTATTAGCATTAGCTGTAGCATTAGCATCATTAGCTGCAGCCTCGAAGCAAGCATAGAAGGTGTTCAGCTCGTCTGCCAGAGACACTTCCGCATTCATCATACCAGATGTTGGTGCTTTATAGTCTGTTATTGTCCTTAATCCCTGCCACAGGCTCCTAGAGTCACTCTGTTGGAGTTGTGACTCTAGTTTTCTCCCGTAGCACTGCTTTGCCTCCTTCACCGCTTTCCGCACATTGTATGACGCAGCCTTGTATGAGTCCATGTCACCTGGCACAAGTCCCGCGTTGTAGGCAGCGGTGCAAGATCTCCACCCACGGCTTCTGATTGGGAAACATTCTGATGGTGGTTTTCTGCATAGTATCATCTGCTAGTTTCCTGATGAATCCCACAACTGCTTCTGTAAACACATTGATGTCATCAGAGCTGCGTCGGAACATTATCCCAGTCTGCGTCATCCAGAGCATCCTGTAGAGCAGCCACCGATTAGTCCGTCCAGCGGGCAACCCCTCTGAGCCGGAACTTCCTGCATGACGCTATGTTTATATTTTGGCATGAGGAAGATGGTGGCGTGGTGAGATTTCCCAAACGGTGGGCGAGATTGTGCCTTGTAGCCATCTTTGACTGTTGTGTAGCAGTGGTCCAATGTCTTTTTACCCCTGGAAGGGCAGCTGATGTGCTGATAAAAGTTTGGCACTGTGCGTTTGAGGTTGGCACTGTTAAAGTCCCCCGCCACAATAAGCACAGCGTCCTGGTGTTGCGTCTGGTGATGAGTGAGAGCTTCATGCAGCTCGCATAAAGCAGTGTCCATGTCCACCTGAGGTGGAATATAAATGGCGCTGACTATGACCAATATAAACTCCCGAGGAAGGTAAAAAGGACGACATTTGATGGTCAATAGTTCCAGTTTGGGTGTGCATGGGCATGTGAGAGGAACAATGCTCGCGCTGTCGCACCAGCTACTGTTCACCATTAAACACATGCTGCCTCCCCTTGACTTCCCCAATTCCAGTGTTCTGTCCATGCGGTGAACCAAGAAGAACTCGGCCGGCTGGATGGCGTAGTCCGGTACCGCTGGGTTCAGCCATGTCTCAGTGAAGCAGAGGAGATTGCAGTCCTGAATGTCTCTCTGGAACTTTACCCTAGCCCTGAGGTCATTGAGCTTGTTTTCCAGTGACTGGACATTGGCTCTCAGCCTGTTCCTGACGCCGGCTCATTTCCCCAGGGGCCTCCACTTCGGGTCGTGTCCTTTGTTCTCCCTCAGGATCTCACTCAGCCAGCTGGGATCCGGGGTTAAAAACATTGAATTGTGAGCACATTGTATACCAATAGAAATAAGATTATCTCTATTGTACCTAATGTATTCCATTGTGTAGAATTTGCTGGTTCTACTGTACTGAAAGTTAACTTAAAGAACAAAAACAAAGAAAAAGGGGTCAGAGCAGTTGTGACGGCAGCTGACCTCACTGGCACCATCTTGCCATCTTTCAGGGAGCAGAGCTACTGGGGGAAAGGCGTACAGGCATAGCCTCAGTGAAGTCTATACCAGAGCCCAGACGGGCTGGTTGAGAAATAAAATGCCACAGTGGACAGTCTTGGAGGCGAACATATCCACTTCTGCATGGCCGAAAATCTGCCAGATGCTCTCCACCACCTGTGAGCCACTCCCTGGGCCTCAGTGCCTACCTTGACAGGAAGGCTGTATCCCAATTTATGTGCCCTGGGATGAAAATCGCTCTCAGCAAAAGAAAACTGATCTCTGCCCAGAGTAGAATCGCCTACACCAACCTGAACAGAGGGTGCGAATGCAGACCATCCTGATGATTGATATAAGAAACTACTGTAGTGCTCTCAACACATGGTAGCCCTGATGTGTGGGAGAAAGTGTTTCATTGCTAGAAACATGGCTTTCATCTCCAGGCAATTTATGTGCCATGAGAGATGAGGGCCCTCCCAGAGACCTAGGGTGGGGTGGCTGTCCAACCCTAACCCTAACCCAGCCCAAAAGCGAGGCGTCCGTTGAAAGAGTCTTGTGATGATGACACGCCCTTAGAGTGGGACCCAAGGTCAAAAACTGGGGCCTTTTCCACATAAGAAGGGTACGAAGCCCATGGCACATAACCCTTATGGCACTGAGGGGATGCCTGATGCCTTCACAGCCTGCAGGTCCAAAATTGGACGCAGCCCCCATCTTTTTTGGGAATGACAAAATACCATCTGTAAAAGCCTGAGTCTTGATCTGGTAGGGGAACATGTTATATCATTCCTGTTCTGAACTCCCTGGCACAGCGAGCCTGTCAGGCGCAGACCTGGGGCATAGATTCATACAGGAAATAGGAGCGAGGGTGTACCCTACAGACCCCCGAGATGCCAGAGGCAGCGGGGCAGGAAGTAGGAGAAACCAGTTGACTACCGTGCTCACTGCATCGCTGAACAGGCTAATTACATGGCTGATTCATGGCTAATTCATAGTCAAAAGAGTGATATCTTTAGTGACACTGTTGGCCTGGGAATTAAATGTCCACAGTTATATGTTAACAGCGGTAGGGGTATTGGGTTAAGTCAGATTCCAGCTAGTACTCCTGTGGAATGGGTTCCTAGTCATGGTCCATACACTTTGACACCTAGTGATCATGGAGTTGCTTTTGACCACTTCACAGACATGGTAGGCCAGTTAGGTGTACATATTGGCGAATCAATAGTTGCAAATCTAGTGTCTGCTGGCTTGATTAATGCAAGCCCTGAGTGTCAAAGTAATTCACCCAGTTACACTCAAACACCGACACGCACAGTACAGCGTACACATACAGTATTGACACCACAAGTTACAGTGCACATGAAGTCAGAACATGACACATTTAGGGGTGATGGCTCTGATAAGTATGACATTGAAGAATGGGTAGATAGGACAAAAGCTTGCTTAAGGAAGCAGCCTGTTCATGATCAGGCTGAGGAGATAATGAGTAGACTTTCTGGCAAGGCAAAGATCATTATTAAAGTCAGCTTGCGCAGTAATGATATGCTTAATGTCAGACAGAACCCCAAGTTAATCTATGGTATCCTCATGCAGTACTTCAGCGAAGTGACTTCTTGTCTACCACTCGCAGACTTTTATGCCACTCTCCCCAGAGCTAAAGAGAATCCTGTGGACTACTGGATCCAACTGAATAAAGCAGCTGATCTGGCAAATGAAGGATTGCACAGACAGGGTAAATGTTTGGATAACATAGGGGAGGAGGTATCGCAAATGTTTATTAAATTCTGTCCTGACTCCAGTTTAGCTAGTATATTCAAATGCAAGCCTATTCATGAATGGTGAACAAAAGAAATACAGAGCAGGATTGATGATTACCAAAGAGAATTGAGAAGTCGGCGAAATACTGGTATGAATTCACAGAACTTACAGTACAGTACTACAGTATTTGGCAGTGAACGTGATATGTATGATCGCCCGAACACTGATTTACCTGTTGTTCCAACCAAATCACTCTGCTCTTTACCTGATGCTCAAGTGTGCTCCCAGCCAGAGCCTACAGTAGTGCTTAGCCAGGCACATCAGTGCTCCCCCTATTTATCAACGACCCCAGTAAGGTTTAATGACACACAACAGACCGAGAGTCAAGTACTCACTTGAATGATGGGGAGGATAGAGCAGCTACTGGATAGGATGCAATTTCGTGATGTTTCCAACCCCAGATGTGGCTCTAGACAGAGGCGTAGCTTTGTTAGCAGTACCTGTTTGTAACAACAACAAACATAGCACAGTAACTCATTGTATGACAGACAAACAGTGTTTCGCATGTTTCTCTCCAGGGCACACAAAGATGAAATGTCCTAAACTTTCTTCTGCCCAATCATAGCATATGGGAAACTAATAGACCCATTCTCGGAGGGAGGCAGTATGGGTTTTCACCATTGTAACTGCCAAACTGTTAATGATTGTGAGTCTCAGAATGCTTACCATTCAACCAAAAAGTCACTTGTGATCAGTCAGAAGTCATTTATCAGAACACTAACGTTGTAGGTGGATGTGATAGCCTCTTTTATACACCAGGAAAGATTGGAGAGGTGGTGACATTGAATGCAATGTTGGACAGCGGTTCCATGGCCTGCACTATAAGTGAGTCTGCCGAAATTACTTTGAGTTCGGCTGGTGCAGCAGATGAATGTGGTGAGTTTGATGCTGATGTCATCCTAGTGGGTTATGGAGGGCTGCGCGTGAAACCAAAATCATCATATAATCTTACCATGGAAGTGTATGGTGTAAAGATGATAGTTCCTACTCTAGTAGTTCCAGGACAGCATGATAAGCTAATACCTGGGACTAATGTTATTAAACACATTCTCAGATACTTCAAATTGTGTGATGGATTTTGTCAGGCAGTGTCTAAACCAACTTCTTCAGACCCTGAGTGTGAAAATTTCTTGTCAATGCTTGCTGGTTTGAACCGGTGGAGGGGAGAGGAGATTCCTGAGAAGATAGGGACAGTAAGATGCAATTCAGCAGTCCATCTTGAGCCAGGCCGTGAGTATGGGGAAAGCTGCCCAAATCTGCTATCATGTCTCCAGGAAGTGCGGTCATAACTGAGCCTACATCATCTCACTCTGCTCCCAGAGGTGTCATGGTGGCTAGACTAATCATGTCTTTGTGGGGAGATGGATGGGTCCCACTGAAGCTTATGAACTCATCAGGCAGGCCATTGTTATTGAGAAGGAATGTGAAAATTGCTGATATCTATTCTTGCATCGCGCTTGAAGATTTTAATCATCATAATAACGTCAGTCCTCTCCTAGTTAACAGCTCCAAAAGTTTTTCAGATGATGTAGCAAACACCTTTCCTGTAAGTGAGTGACTTAAGTCAGTCGGTTTGGACAATCTCAACATTGACTCATGTGACATTTCAGATGCGTGTATGCAAGTACAACATAAGTTCACACAGCATATGTGAGTGCCGCTGCTGTGTTTGTATCTGCAATACTGTACATCCTTCAGCCAACCTGAATTATTTCTGCTTTTTCTATTTAAAAAGGTATGTTGCTTTTATGTTGCCATTAGCATGAAGTTTTCTTGTTGGTATCTTTAGCCTATTGCTTAAGTACCACTACATAGTCACAGTTTTCATGTTGTATATTATTATTATTTATTTTATTTGTACAACATAAATTCACACAGCATATGTGAGTGCCACTGCTGTGGTTGTATCTGCAATACTGTACATCCTTCAGCCAACCTGAATTATTTCTGTTTTTTCTATTTAAAAAGATTTGAAGAAATCCCTGTGTGCGAGTGTGTGTTTTTGCACGTCCGTGACAAATGCAAGGGCTTGGCCTGCTGCCGCATAGGCCTTCCCCACAAGGGCTGAAGTGGCTCTACACGGCTTATAAGGGAGTGCAGGCTCCCTCCATTGCCGGTGATTTAGAGGAGAGATAGCTCGCAAGCATCTTTTCAACCCTGGGCATGGCTGTATACCCATGATTTTCAAGCCAAACAATGACTGTATAATTAGAGGAGCCCGGGGAAAAAATGCATGCCGAATAAGGATTCCTCCATGACCTCAATACTTCAACATGGAGATCGTGGAAAAACGTCATTTGTCTGCATCGGGGGCGACACCTGGCCTGAAGTCAGGAAGCGATCGTCAAGCTTCCTCTTCAGGCCAATTTAAATTTAATTTAGCAACAGCTTGTGTTAAAAGATTGAGGAGCTCCTCGAACCCCACTGACTGTGGTGGCAGCTCAAGATAGGAATGCCCCTCTTCGCCTACCTCGAGCTCCTCAGAGCCTGATGCAGGCAACAAAATATCCTCCTCCGGGTTGGAAGAAATCTCAGCACGAGCTCCCAAAACTGAAGCGGGGATGTCTGAGTCAGGGGAGAGGACAAGAGAAAGGGAAGGACCAGTCTCTTGTTCCACTTCCGTCAACTCAACCTGCGCACCCCATGATCTAAGCTGCTGTGTCACCTGCTCTTTTCCCAAACAAACGACAAAGTTCTTCTGATGAATCCTTCTGATGTACTCCTGGTGGCCTAGCAGCAGGATCCTGCACTCTCACTTTCGTGGCCCAGGTTCGATTCCCAGGCAGGGAACTAACCCTGCCACTGTAGAGTTAACTCTTAGAGTTTAGATCTAGATCCCTGAAGGTGTGCTATGGTATCTGGCACCAAGATGTTAGCAGCAGATCCTTTAAGTCCTGTATGTAGTGAGGTAGAGCCTCCATGGATCTGACTTGGCATCACTTCCTGTGTTTGAAGCGCTTACCGCGAGTTCTTGCCTGTGTTGGCATTTTTCATTCAAAGTTTATATCTTCTGTTTCTTTTTTCTCTTTCACCTAAATTTCTTACTCTGTCAAGTTTTGTTTGCTAAATCTTTACTTGCATATTGCAGTTAATTGAAGCCCCCCCCCTGGTTTTTACACAGCAGTCAGAGGATAGATTCACTCAAAGGTACGTGATCATTCATTATGGCTAACTTTCAGCTGGTTCAGTGTTTGAGCTGCAGGATGTTCAGTAATTCTTCCTCCGTCGTTAGTGTTAATTTTACCTGTGATAAGTGTACGCTAGTTAGCTCTCTGACGGAGAAGATATTAGCTTTAGAGGTGCGCATCCAGACTCTAGAGAGGGTTAGTGATGGTGAGAGCAGTGTAGTGTCTGTAGGAGGAAGTCTGGATGCCTTAGGTGGAGTTAGTAACCCCCCAACTCCGGCATTAGAGCCCTCACAGCGGGGCGAATGGGTGACGACTCGGCAGCATAGTCGTGCAGCCAAGGCTAACACTAAGGCTTGCTCACGGGAGCACCACTCCTCTCCGCTTCACATGACCAACAGGTTTGTTCTCCTCAGTGAAGAACCCACTGAGAAACCTGAAAGAGCTCTGGTTATAGGAGACTCAATTTTAAGGCATGTGAAATTAGCTCCAGCAGCACAGGTTAGGTGTATTCTGGGAGCCAGGGCGCTGGACATTGCAGGTAATCTTAGGGTCCTAGGCAAGCACAGGTTGTCCAAGATAGTTTTCCATGTAGGAGCTAATGATATACACCTTCATCAGTCTGAGGTTACTAAGAGTAATGTTGTAGAGGTGTGTAAATTAGCGAAGGCAATGTCCGACGCCGTAGTATGCTCTGGCCCCATCCCAATGCGGCGTGGTGATGTAGCTTACAGCAGGTTATGGTCACTGAACTGCTGGATGTCCAGGTGGTGCTCTGAAAACAATGTGGGCTTCATAGACAATTGGAGCTCTTTTGAGGGCAAGGCTGGCCTGTTAGGACGGGACGGTGTCCATCCCACTCGGGAGGGTGCTGCCCTCATTTCTTGCAGCATAGCACATAGTGTTAGAGCAGATCTAGTTAATCGGTGACAATCCAGGGCCAGGGCCAGGGAGCAGACAAGCAGGCTAATCCAACCATCTGCTGGCTGCAAAGAGTCGTCACTCAGGGTTCATAACATTGAGACTGTGTCTGTTCCCCGAACCAAACGAAAATGTTTTAACAATCAGAAAATTTGTTTTAGTAACCTGATTAACATAAAACTAGATGATAGTGAATGCACAGCCAGCACCTTTGATCTGAAGCTAGGACTGTTAAATATAATATCTGTCAACTAAAGCACTTATAATTAATGAACTGATTACTGATCAGGAGTTCAACGTTCTTTGTTTAACAGAAACATGGATTAAACAAAACGAGTACGTAGCATTAAATGAAGCTTGTCTGCCTGGCTATAGCTATATACATCAACCGCATCTAACAGGCAGGGGAGGAGGTGTCGCAGTTATTCATGATAATAAGCTAAGCGCCACACAAAAACCCAGACATCAGTTCAACACATTCGAAGTTCTTTATACTAACCTAACATATGCAAGTACTAATAATAAGTTCACAGAGTCAATTCCACTAATTGTTATTTACAGACCCCCAGGGCCACACTCTGAATTCCTCAGTGAATCTGGA
The DNA here is from genome assembly GCF_019097595.1 of Hemibagrus wyckioides. Lineage (NCBI taxonomy): Eukaryota > Metazoa > Chordata > Actinopteri > Siluriformes > Bagridae > Hemibagrus > Hemibagrus wyckioides. The sequence goes on along the minus strand of NC_080722.1, from coordinate 77,644 downwards.
GATTTTACTTCAAACCTTGTTGTTTCTTTAGACAAAGCACTAATAGTAGGAGACTTCAACATTCATTTTGATAAGCCAGAAGACCCTCTGAGAACAGCAGGTGTGTCCATCTTCGATTCATTAGGTGTTAATCAAAATGTAATAGGACCCACTCATAATGGAGGTCACACTCTGGATCTCATTTTTACATTTGGATTAAATATAGAAAACATAGTCACTCTTCCACAGTCGGAAGCTATCTCAGATCATTATCTAATTTCATTTAGAATGCGTCTTAGTCACGAGATGTGCAACTTGCCACATTATCGTATGAAGCGTATATTTACGTCTGCTACTGCAGTGAGATTTACCGATAGTCTCCCAGAATTATCACACATGATTGGTTCACCTTCTGACCCTATAGAACTTGACCAGGTGACTGATTACTTGGAGTCATTATTTCGGAACACCCTAGACACTGTATCTCCACTTAAAAGGAAAAAAATTGAAGAGAAGAAACTAGCACCCTGGTACAACGACCACACACGAGCTTTAAAACTATCAGCTAGGAAACTAGAGCGTAAATGGCGTCAAACTAAATTAGCAGTATTCCAGATTGCGTGGAAGGAAAGCCTTCTGAGATACAAAAATTCTCTTAGTGCTGCTAGATCAGCGTATCTCTCTGCCCTAATCGAAGATAACAAAAACAATCCAAAATTTTTATTTAGCACTGTAGCAAAACTAACTAGGAGTAAAACCACTTTAGAAAAGCACACACCATCTACATTTAGCAGCAATGACTTCATGAATTTTTTCAATGAAAAAATTGACAATATCAGGCAAAAAATTCAGACTATTAATTTAAAACCATATTATTTGATAGATAATCCTTTAGATAATATAGCTATTTCTGATCGGAGCTTAGAGTGCTTCACTCCACTTCAAGAGCCTGATCTAATTTCACTAATTTCTTCTTCAAAATCTTCTACCTGCATCCTAGATCCTTTACCCACATCTTTCCTTAAACAGATATTACCAGTAGCTACTGAACCCCTTCTAAAAGTAATTAATTCTTCTCTAAGAACTGGCTATGTGCCTAAATCTTTTAAGCTAGCAGTTATCAAACCCTTGATTAAAAAACCGGACCTCGACCCCTGTCAGATGTCTAACTATAGACCGATATCAAACCTGCCCTTTATCTCCAAGATCCTATAAAAGGCTGTAGCACAGCAGTTATGTTCAGACCTGCATAGAAATAATATTTATGAAATGTATCAGTCAGGATTTAGGCCTCATCATAGCACAGAGACAGCACTGGTTAAAGTGGTCAATGACCTGTTACTGGCTTCTGATCAGGGTTGTGTCTCCCTACTGGTGTTACTGGATCTTAGTGCAGCTTTTGACACCATTGACCACACTGTTCTACTTGATAGACTAGAACATGTTGTTGGTGTTAAAGGAACAGCCCTCTCCTGGCTCAGGTCTTATCTGACTGACCGTTATCAGTTTGTAGATCTAGATGGTGACTTCTCCATGCATACCAAGGTTATGTTCGGTGTTCCACAAGGTTCTGTCTTAGGCCCACTGCTTTTCTCCCTATATATGTTACCCCTTGGTGCAATTATTCATAAACATGGTATTAGCTTCCACTGTTATGCAGATGACACACAGCTATATGTTTCAGCTAAATCAGATGAGAGACACCAGCTTATTAAGATGAATGAAAGAAGAATGTGTAAAGGACATTAGACATTGGATGGCCACTAACTTCCTCCTGCTTAATTCAGACAAGACAGAGGTGCTTGTACTAGGACCACAGGCAGTTAGAAGTGAGCTTTCTGATTACAGAGTAATGGTGGATGGTCTTTTGGTTTCATCTTGTCCAGCAGTAAAAGATCTTGGTGTGATTATTGACTCTGGTCTTTCATTCGAAGCTCATGTAGATAATATCACTATGGTAGCCTTCTTCCATCTTAGGAATATTGCTAAGATAAGAAATATGTTGTCGCTTCATGATGCAGAAAAATTAGTTCATGCTTTTGTTACTTCTAGGTTGGATTATTGTAATGTCTTACTCTCTGGATGTTCCAGTAGGAGCAGAAACAAGCTCCAGTTAGTCCAGAATGCAGCAGCTAGAGTCCTAACTAGAACCAGAAGATATGAACACATCACTCCTATTTTAGCCACACTACATTGGCTCCCAGTCAAATTTCACATTGATTATAAAATACTGTTACTAACCTATAAAGCACTAAATGGTCTCGCGCCACAGTACCTGAGCGATCTTTAGTCTTTTATGATCCGCCACGCCTACTCCGATCAAAGGGTGCTGGTTACATGGTAGTACCTCAAGTAGCAAAGGCTACAGCAGGGGGCAGAGCTTTCTCTTTCAAAGCCCCAAAGTTATGGAACAGCCTTCCAATTAGTGTTGGGGATTCAGACACAGTCTCAATGTTTAAGTCTAGGCTGAAGACACATTTGTTTAGTCAAGCTTTTAATGTATAGTTTTCTTAAGTAAAGGAGCAGATCTGGAAGGTTCATGGTCATAGACTGTTTGGTGTACTGGGATGTGTTGGATGCTGTCATCTTACCACCCTCACAAGGTAAGTCTCCAAGATGGCGGCGCGGCAGTAGCACGCAGCGGCCACTCCGGAACCAAAATGGTGCTTTCTTTTTGTTTTAGCACTAAACTCAAAGTGCATGGACACCAAAGACAGTGGTGTTCATGTATACGACCGCCAGACGATATTACGGTACAGAAATCATGCAGTTACTAACTTGCATGATGAACTACTCTGCAAACTTCGCGAACTCAGCTTGCTGCGAAGTCCAGGCCTTCAATCCTCGGCGTCGCCTGATGCCGGTGGCCGGGAGAGAGGACGTCGCAAGCGTTGTTCGAGGAAGCGGAAGCGCGGTAAAAGAGCAGGTGTCCGTGCTAGGCTAACAACCAACCCTAGCCGGCCGGCACTCCCTTCCATCATCTTGTCCAACGTCTGCTCACTGGATAATAAACTGGACTACATCCGACTCCAGCAAACTACACGGCGTGAGTTCAGAGACTGCTGCGTCTTTGTTTTCACGGAGACGTGGCTCAGTGACAGAGTTCCGGACACCGCCATTCAGCTAGCCGGGCTAACCGTGTTTCGTGCCGACAGGAATGCAGCTCTGTGCGGTAAGACTCGCGGTGGCGGTGTGTGTGTTTACATCAACACGGAATGGTGTAAGGACTCTGTGCTTGTGTCTAACTACTGCTCATCGGCAGTGGAGTTTGTAACTGTTAGATGCAGACCTTTTTATTTACTTTTTATTTATTCAAACATTCCCGGCGCGTATCGTGCGGAGCCCCGCCCCCACCTCGGCTACTCAGACCACATCTCTGTTATGTTGATTCCAGCATACAGACCACTCGTCAGACTCTCTAAACCGGTTCTGAAACAGGTTAAAACCTGGCCAGCAGGAGCCATCTCTGCTCTTCAGGACTGTTTTGAGTGCACTGACTGGGACATGTTTAGGGAGGCTGCAACCAACGGCGACTCTATTGACTCTATTGACTCTATGGAATACACGGCATCAGTGACCGGCTACATCGGGAAATGCATCGATGACGTGACTGTCTCCAAGACCATCACAACACGCTCCAACCAGAAGCCGTGGATGACTGCGAAAGTGCGTGCTCTCCTGAAATCGAGAGACTCTGCCTTCAGATCGGGGGACAGGGCGGCCTTAAAAACAGCAAGGGCCAAACTGTCCCGAGCGATCAGAGAGGCGAAGTGTGCACATGCCCAGAGAATCCACGGCCACTTCCAGAACAGCAGAGACTCCCGGCGCATGTGGCAGGGCATCCAGGCGATCACCAACTACAGGACAACTTCACCTGCCTGTGACAGTGACGCCTCCCTTCCAGATGCGCTGAACGACTTCTACGCTCGGTTTGAGGCAGAGAACAACACAACAGCGAGGAAGACCATCCGTCCTCCTAATGACCCAGTGCTTTGTCTCACCACGGCTGACGTGAAGAGAACTCTATACAGAGTTAACCCACCGAAGTCCACTGGACCAGATAACATTCCTGGCAGAGTTCTCGGGGAGTGTGCGGAGCAGCTAGCAGATGTCTTCACTGACATCTTCAACATCTCGCTGAGCAGCTCCATCATCCCTACGTGCCTCAAGACAACGACCATCGTCCCTGTGCCAAAGAAGTCCACGGTTTCCTGCCTCAATGACTACCGTCCCGTTGCACTCACACCAATCGTGATGAAATGCTTCGAGAGGCTCGTCATGAGGCACATCAAGTCACAGCTACCACCCTTGCTGGACCCTTTGCAGTTTGCGTATCGTCCTAACCGTTCCACGGAAGACGCCATCACCACAACCCTCCATCTGGCCCTCACACACCTGGACTGCAAAGACTCCTACGTTCGAATGCTGTTCATAGATTTCAGTTCAGCATTCAACACAATCATCCCTCAGCAGCTGGTTAAGAAGCTGAGTCTCCTGGGCCTGAACACCTCTCTCTGCAACTGGATCCTGGATTTCCTGACTGGGAGACCTCAGTCAGTCCGGATCGGGAGCAGTATCTCCAGCACCACCACACTGAGCACTGGAGCACCTCAGGGCTGTGTGCTCAGTCCATTGCTGTTCACTCTGCTGACTCACAACTGTGCAGCAATGCACAGCTCCAACCACATCGTCAAGTTCGCTGATGACACGACCGTGGTGGGTCTCATCAGCAAGAACGACGAGTCAGCATACAGAGAGGAGGTGCAACATCTAACAGCCTGGTGCAGAGCCAACAACCTCTCCCTGAACGTCGACAAGACCAAAGAGATGGTTGTTGACTTCAGGAGAGCACAGTGTGACCATTCTCCGCTGTCCATCGATGGCTCCTCTGTGGAGATCGTCAAGAGCATCAAATTCCTTGGTGTCCATCTGGCGGAGAACTTCACCTGGTCACTCAACACCAGCTCCATCACCAAGAAAGCCCAGCAGCGCCTCTACTTCCTGAGGAGGCTGAGTAAAGCCCATCTCCCTTCCCCCATCCTGACTGTGTTCTACAGAGGGACCATCGAGAGCGTCCTGAGCAGCTGCATCACTGCCTGGTTTGGGAACTGCACCGTCTCAGATCGCAAGACCCTTCAGCGGATAGTGAGGACAGCTGAGAAGATCATCGGAGTCTCTCTCCCCTCTATCACAGACATTTACACCGCACGCTGCATCCACAAAGCCATCAGCATTGTGGCTGACCCCACACACCCCTCACACACACTCTTACACACCCCACACACCCCTCACACACACACTTCACCCTCCTGCCATCTGGAAAGAGGTACCGGAGCATTCGGGCCTTACAACCAGACTGTGTAACAGTTTCTTTCCTCAAGCCATTAGGCTCCTCAACACCCGGGACTGAACTGTTCTACACTCTCACACACACTCTCACTCAGGACTGAACTGTTCTACACTCTCTCACACACACACACTCTCACTCAGGACTGAGCTGTATACTAACTCTCTGTCTCTCACACACAGATACACACACTCTCTCTTGACTGTGTGGACACAAACACACACACATAATTTATACTGTTCATTACTTACTGCACTACCTCTACCTGTCATCCGCTGCTATAGTTATATTTATGTTTATTCTATTTGCACTACCTCAACTGCTGCTGTGTATTTTTGCACAATATTTTTGCACAATACTTTTTTTTTTTTTTTTTCTATATCATTTCACTTTATCTATTTTATTTCACTTACATTCCAGTACACGTTCTTTTATTTCCTTTCAGCGCTAAGTGTCCTGTGTTCTTTTGTGTTGTCTTTATTGTATTTATTGTCTTTTTTGCACTGTCTTGTCTATGCTCTGTTTGCACCTAGCTGCACACTGTGCACTTTACGTGGCTAAGACAAACTTCTGTCCTAGCTCTGTGGTGTTGTTTGTTGTTTTTGTATTGTACTAGTAGTTGTATGTTTATGTAGCACCAGGTCCTGGAGAAACGTTGTTTCATTTCACTATGTACTGCGCCAGATATATGTGGTTGAAATGACAATAAAAGCTTCTTGATTCTTGATTCTTGATTCTTGATTCTCACAAGTCGCTCAGGTTTGCTGACTGTGAAGTGGTTGGATGCTTTATGTCCTGGGAAGCCTTCATGTCTGTGACCTTCTGGCTCTCCCTTTTAGTTATGCTGTCATAGCTAGTCTTGCTGGAGTCCCTGCCTGCACTTTACACATAATTCTACATTGTCTTTAAACATCACATGATCAGAAACTTAATATCTTTCTCTTTCTCTCTCTACCTTCTCTGTCGAGCTATACACCCCACTCCTGAGCTCCCAGTGTTTGCCAGTTTCCAGTGCGACCGCTGCCCCTACCCCTGGTCGGAGTCTCGCCGCTTGATGGAGCCCACTGATGCTGTGGATGGATCTGTGTGGACCAGGAGACAGCCATGGACAGAGACACTTGGGGACTTTCACACCATCACAGATCTGCCATTTCATCTGTCAGCCAGTGACAGCAAAGAACTAGTGTTTATAATGACCTTAGAAACTACACTGACCTAATAGTTCCTCATGGGTCATTGATTGCTGTTGTAGAAAGGACATTAATCAGCTACAGTTACATTATTTTCTGTTTAGTGTCACCCAAATGAGGATGGGTTCCCTTCTGAGCCTGGTTCCTCTCAAGGTTTCTTCCTTTCCATCCCAGGGAGTTTTTCCTTGCCACAGTTGCCACAGGCTTGCTCATTAGGGATAAAATAGTCTAATTATAGAATTTAATAATTTATTCTTATTTCTAGTTTAGTTATTTTTTATTTTTTATTATTATTTTTCATTTTCCCCTCCCCTTTCTCTGTTTTCTTCTTTTGTAAAGCTGCTTTGAGACAATGTTCATTGTAAAAGGTGCTATACAAAATAAATTGAATTGAATTGAATTGAATTGAACTTGTTTGTCCAGCATATCCCATGGAGGCCAAGTCAACACCTTAAACTCATTGTTCTCATCAAACCTTTCCTGAACCATTTCTGCTTTGTGCCATGGTGTATTATCCTACTGAAAGAGACCACAACCATCAGGGAATAGCGTTTCCATGAAAGAGTGTACATGATCTGCAGCAATGCTTAGGTAGGTGGTATGTGTCAAAGTAGCATCCACATGGATAGTAGGACCCAAAGTTTCCCAGCAGAACACTGACCAAAGCAGGACACTGCCTCTGCTGGCTTGTCTTCTTCCCATGGTGCATTCTGGTGCCATGTGTTCCCCAGATAAGCAACGCACATGCACGCGCACCTGGCCATCCACGTGATGTAAAAGAAAACATGGTTCATCAGACCAGGCCACCTTCTTCCATTGCTCCGTGGTCCAGTTCTTATGCTCATGTGCCAATTGTTGTGCCAATTGTTGTAGAAAACAAGATGGTGCCAGTGAGGTTGGCTGCCGTCACGACTGCTCCTACCACTTTTTCTTTGTTTTTATTTTTTAAGTTAACTTTTAATTCAGAAAAAAAAAGCAAATTCTTCAACATGGAATTCATTCGTTACAATAGAGATACTCTTATTTCTATTGGTGTACAATGTACTCACAATTCAACGTTTTTAACCCCGGATCCCAGCTTGCCGAGTGAGATCCTGAGGGAGAACAAAGGACATGACCAGTTGCTGGAGAACAAGCTCGATGACCTCAGGGCCAGGGTAAAGTTCCATTCAGGACTGCAATCTCCTCTGCTTCACTGAGACATAGCTGAACCCAGCGGTACCAGACCACGCCATCCAGCCAGCCGAGTTCTTCTCGATTCATCGCGTGGACAGAACACTCGAATTGTGGAAGTCAAGAGGAGGCGGTGTGTGTTTAATGGTGAACAGTAGCTGGTGCAACAGCACGAGCATTGTTCCTCTCACATGCTCCTGCACACCCAACCTGGAACTATTGAGCATCAAATGTCGTCCTTTTTATATTCCTCGGGAGTTTACATCGGTCATAATCAACGCCGTTTATATTCCACTTCAGGCGGACATGGACACTGCTTTATGCGAGCTGCATGAAGCACTCACACAGCACCAGACTCAGCACCAGGACGCTGTGCTTATTGTGGCGGGGGACTTTAACAGTGCCAACCTCAAACGCACAGCGCCGAACTTTTATCAGCACATCACCTGCCCCACGAAGTTCCCAACTTGGAGGGAGGTCTCACACTGGACAGACCAATCGGTAGCCACTTTGCAGGACGCTCTGGATGACGCAGACCCAGACATGTTTCGTCGCAGCTCTGATGACATCAACATGTTTACGGAAATGGTTGTAGGATTCATTGGGAAACCAGCAGATGACACACTTCACAAGACTATCAGAACGTTTCCTAATCAGAAACCATGGGTGGATAAAACTGTCCGCAATGCTTTGAGATCTTGCTCCGCTGCGTACAACACGGGGCTCGCCAGTGGAAACATGGACAAGTATAAAGCTGCATCCTACAGCGTGCGCAGAGTGGTGAAGGAGTTGAAGCGGCGCTATGGACAGAAACTAGAGTCACAATTTCAACAGAGTGGCTCTAGGAGTCTGTGGCAGGGACTAAGAACTATGACAGACTACAAAACACCGTCTTCCAGATTGAATGCAGACGCTTCTCTGGCAGACGAGCTAAACACTTTTTATGCTCGCTTCAAGGCTGCAACTCACAGTGCTAACAGTGTTAGCAGTGCTAACAGTGCTACAGGCAGCACACATGTGGAGCATGCCCGAGAAGAAAACGCATTCATCATCTTGGAGCACGATGTGAGAAAGGCATTCAGGAGAGTGAATACCAGGAAGGCAGCAGGACCAGATGGCATCACGGGTCGGGCCCTGAAGGCCTGTACTGACCAGCTTGCTCCAGTGTTCACTGAGATCTTCAACCTTTCCCTGGATCAGTCTATAATCCCGACGTGCTTCAAACGGTCCACCATTGTTCCAGTCCCCAGGAAACCTCAGCCCACCTGCCTGAACAATTACTGCCCAGTGGCCCTTACCTCAGTAGTGATGAAGTGCTTCGAAGGACTAATCAGAGACTTCATCACATCTTCCATACCTGACACTTTGGACCCGCTACAGTTCGCGTACCGTCCCAACCGCTCTATTGAGGACGCCATCGCATGTACCCAGCTTTAAGTTCCTTGGGGTCCACATCTCAGAGGACCTCACCTGGTCCGTGAACGCCTCATTCCTGGTTAAAAAGGCACAACAGCACCTTTATTTTCTGAGGAGACTGAAAAAGGCCCACCTCTGCTCCAAGAATCTTGTGAACTTTTACCGCTGTACCATTGAGAGCATTATTACCAACTGCATCTCAGTCTGGTACGGCAACTGCGCAGCTACAGACTGTAAAGCCCTTCAGCGGGTGGTGAAAACCTCCCAATGTATCACTGGCACTCAGCTACCCTCCATCAATAGCATTTTTAATAAATGCTGCCTGCAGAGGGTGAAAGGCATTATCAAAGATGCCTCACACCCGAATCATGGACTATTTAGCCTTGTCCCTTCCAGAAGGCACTTCCGGTGTATTAGCGCCCGCACAAACAGACTGAGAAATAGCTTCTTCCATGTGGCTGTTTCCTTACTGAACAGCTGAACACACTGATACACTGTAATATCTGTGTACTTTTACTTACCTATTTATATTTCCTACTACACCTGTACATAAGACATCCATTCTCCTTTACATATCATCCCCATAGCTGTATATCTTTATTGTAATTTATTGTAAATATGCCACTTACGCACTTCTGGTTGGATGTTACCTGCATTTCATTGGCTCTGTAAATGTACTCTGCACAATGACAAAAAAGTTGAATCTAATCTAAAGATAACTGTGGAGGTGTCTCATGAACAGCCCTGTGTTACCCTAATGAGTGTTCTTGCTAAAACTGTGCTCATGGTTTATTTATTATATAGTGAATAACTTTACCTGGATATTATAGTTTTAAAGCCTCTACAGAAATAAGACAAATGATCCTGGTGTATTTATGGGTGATATTTCCAACACACTTAGCACTGCTAAAATCTATAATATACACTTTTAGAAGAGTAATGATTCTCAATATCATTTTCTTCCTCATATCATCTCAGGGTTCGTCACACCTGGTTTGTTCATTATGGATAAATCTATATCCAGATTTCTGTAAACCCACTTTGTGAAAATGTTGATTGTTAAAAGCACTATTATAAATAAAATTAAACTATAGATATTGTCACAAGGATGTAGTTTTAGTCCATCAACAAGCCAGCCAGAGAAGGACAAGGGAAAATCCCATGTGTTAAGCTATAGAAAACATTTTTCTTATTAATTGGTAGGAAATGACTGCTGTATTACAGTAAAATATTAAACATACCTGAAATGTGAAGTGAATAAACACAAGCCAATGTTCTTCAGAGACTTTCTGCATTATCTGTGAAACTGATCATCCCTTTATAGGCTTGATGACACTTTTCTTAATTTTCACTGAAATTTACCTAAACCAAATCAGAGCTTGTGGGAGTGAGTTACTGCTGAAATAGGAACACCTGGAAATGTTTTAAGTTGTATTTATTGGGTAATTTTAAAAAGAAGTATGCATTCAATAATTATATTATTTGAATTGATATAATACTGCTAAATAGATTTGATAGATAAAATACACTTTACACATTACTATTCATTAACTCATAGATTACTTACCAGGAACTAAACAGGAAGCACTTTTTTTATTAAATTTACAATTATCTTATTTCTATGAACCGCTGGTTAATTATGCAGTAAGTATGATAGGAGGAGTTCACTATTAGCTATGTAGTAATTGGTGTCTGACGTTTTCTCTGCAAAAGGAGAAAGAGAAAATCTCTTACATGATGTTATTAGTTGTACACTGATGGAGACATGAGTGCAAAACTCTTACAATTGCTGTCCAAAGGCATCTCCATGGTCTTAAAGTGGTTCTGTCGACAGCAATCCAGTGCATGTCCAGCATCCACGTGGGACCTCCGCAGCAGTCACGAGCAGCCTCCAAGTGATGAGAACAGATGTGTATTATACTTTTAGTGCATTATTGTCAAAAATGTACTGTAAATATTTGAGATATTATAGGTTTTCCCAGAGGAGCGTAGGTTCAGATTGCTATGTTTATTTAGCCAGTGAAGATCTAAAAGACATAAATGGTCCAAATAACAGACACCAAATATTCTCCATTAACATACTTTCATTTTTGTAAATAATTTAAATAACAGAAATTAATAAGGAATTACTATGTGTAATACTGCTCAATATCACCATTAACTACTGAAGAACATAAGTTTTTTCATGTTTAACTTTATAATACTGTTCCACACCTTCATTGACTCCTGAACAACAATACAGTAATACTTGAGTCATTAATAATAATAACCCATATAGACATTTATAGTTTAGACACTGAGATACTTGAATAGTTAATAATGTATTCATAGTAACGTCCTTGTTGATTAAATAAAGATTATATTGTTTCTGCTCTGTTCCTGCATAGAATAGAATAGTAAAGTCTTACTGACTTTTGCAATTAGTGTAGGGTGCTAAAGTCCAGAGTGGTGATGAACCCCTGAGCTGGACTACGGTGATTTGAGGGAACCCCTGAGCTGGACTGTTTGGTTGTACAGGTTTCTGAGACACTTCTCTCCCTAGTTTCTTTGGCTTCTGTTTTTGTGACAGTCTATAGATGGCTTATAAAATGTCTACACTGCAGAAATCAATGTGTGTTGTTTTGTTAAAATAAATAATTATTCCAAGCTATGTACTGTATGTTATTTAATGGTCACAAAAAGAGGAAGTAACTGAAAAAGTGCAACCAAAGTGCTGTAAGGAATAAATATGTCTTGTAAGTATCCTTTAGACATGTTCTGAAATATCTAGTGAATTGATTTAAAATGTCTCTTCTTTCATTTTTAATGGATTATGCAAACTGGCATGTCTCTCCTTCCTTACTTTCCATAGAACTTTACATGAACCAAATCAGATTGGTGGTAGGGTATGGCTGAAAAAGCAAGGAATGGAGATGTTTGTCAGGCTCTTCTTCTTGCATAATTGTAGAGTTGTGGACTTGGTTCTGTTTTGATATTTAAGTCTATATATAGGAGATACACTATATGGCTAAATGTTTGTGGACACCTGACATTTTTCTGCATTATGTAGTGAGATTATATTTTGTATCTTAGCAATATTTCTGAGATTAATGATTAAACAGAAAGGCCATCCAGAGTTACTCTGTGATAAGAAAGCTTAATTCTAGCTTCCTGTGGCCTTGTCCGAATTAGGCAAGGGTGACTCAGCATCCACTGTCTAATGTCATTTTGTCAGGAACAGCTGGACAGTTCCCTGCCAGGCCTGGAGGGGGTGCTGGCAGGTGATTCTGTGAAGCCTGCCTTATTGTGTGTATTTTGTGCCATGCCTTTCCTATTGTTTTCATTCCCACCATGTCACCTGTTCCCCATTAGTCCTAATGATGTGCCCTATAAATAGGGATCCTTTCATACCTGTCTTTGTCGGTCATTGTTCTATGTTTTATGTTCCTTGTTTGTTGTCCGTAAGTCAGGTAAGTTGGGTTTGCGTCCCGCACAGGCGGGGGTGCCTGGACGTTACACTTTTACACATTCCTCAACTTTGTTGCATTGGTGTCTATCATCTGGCAGAAGCATATAACTGTGTGTCATCAGCATAGCAGCAGAAGCTGGGACCATGTTTACAAATAATTATATAATATTATCTATAGTATTATAAGCTGCACTACAATCATAGAGACAGGAGGTCATTTGTAGGACATTTCAATTCATTTCAATTCAATTTGTATAGAGCTTTTGACAATAGACATTGTCTCAAAGCAGCTTTAGAAAAACATATTTTAAAAAAAGGTTTAAAATTACATTATATTTATATATTATCCCCAAAGAGAAAGCCTATGGCAACAGTTGTGAGGAAAAACTCCCTGAGATGTTGAGTGTGGGATTATAAATCACATCACAGTCGTGTCATCGGCAAAGTTGATGATAAACCTTGATGGTTGGAGCTGTGCATTGCTGCACAGTCATGAGTCAGTAGAATGAACAGCAGTAGGCAGAACTTTTCATTTGAATCTATTCCATATGGTAAGGTAGGATTCTGACTTTTTACTTGGTTGGTTCTATAGCTCTTATTTGAACTGTGTTATATTGTGAAGCTTGTTGATCCTTTAGTGTTGGTCTATGCTTCTTAGTTGTCTCAGGTGATTAATCAAGTGTAGTTTCAGTCTCCCTTAAAGTGTGAATTGTGGGCAGGGCTTACTTATTTATACTGAAGATTGTCTCTGCCAAGACCTGTTACAATTAAATAGTAAGTGTCTACTCACATACTTTTCTTGTTCTGTTCTTAACTCATACTTAACCTCACTTTGATTAGACCACAGACATGTGCCTCACACCCATCTCTGTTGTCACCTCTTACAGACACAGGCATGCTCATCCATGAAGCAGAGTTCATGTTTCCAGCAATCTACCCTCCTCTGTTGTCTCAGTCTCAAACAGTGGTGGTAGGTGAGCTCAGGAACTGCCAGTCTGCTGTAAGGAAGGCTGATTTAATCTCTGCTTTATCCTCCCACTATTCCTTTGATTTTCTGCCACTAACCGAGACCTGGATATCCACACAGAACACTGCTACACCGGCTGCTCTATCCTCTGCCTAGGCTTTCTCTCACTCACCATGAGAATCAGGCAGGGGTGGTGGCACAGGTCTGCTGTTATCACAGAGACCTGTTTCACACCTCTCCCATTGTCTCATCTAACCATCTCTTCTTTTGAATTCCATGCAGTTTCAGTTACCTCTCCGATCAACCTCTTCATCATTGTCATCTACTGCCCTCCTGGTCCCCTAGGAAACTTCATGGAAGAAATGGACACACTACTCAGTGTCTTCCCTTTTGATAGCACCTCTCTGACGGTCCTTGAAGATTTCAACCTCCCATCCAACAAACTTCAGTCTTCTGGCCTTCTGGCTCTTCTGAATTCATTTACTTGTTCTCTGGTTTCCTCCCACATCTGCTGCGCTACTGCTTTCCATTATTAGTTATTAAAGTTTAAATAAGCCGGTTTTCAAACAGCAATCAGAGGAAAACCCTCACCAGATCTCTTTATTATCAGGATAAATTCACTCATAGGTATATAATCATACAGTATGACTAACTTTCAGCTTGTACAGTGTGTCAGCTGCAGGATGTTTAGTAATTCTTCCTTTTGAGCTTCCGTTTGAAGCTCATGTAGATAATATCACTCGGATAGCCTTCTTTCATCTCAGAAATATTGCTAAGATAAGAAATATGATGTCACTTCATGATGCAGAGAAACTAGTTCATGCTTTTGTTACCTCTAGGTTGGATTATTGTAATGTCTTACTGTCTGGATGTTCCAGTAGGAGCAGAAACAAGCTCCAGTTAGTCCAGAATGCAGCAGCTAGAGTCCTAACTAGAACCAGAAGATATTACTGACCTATAAAGCACTAAATGGTCTCACACAGCAGTACCTGAGCGATCTTTTAGTCTTTTATGATCCACCACGCCTACTCCGATCAAAGGGTGCTGGTTATTTGGTAGTACCTCAAGTAGCAAAGGCTACAGCAGGGGGCGGAGCTTTCTCTTTCAAAGCCCCAAAGTTATGGAACAGCCTTCCAATTAGTGTTGGGGATTCAGACACAGTCTCAATGTTTAAGTCTAGGCTGAAGACACATTTGTTTAGTCGAGCTTTTAATGTATAGTTTTCTTATGTAAAGGAGCAGATCTGGAAGGTTCATGGTCATAGAGTGTTTGGTGACTGGGATGTGTTGGATGCTGTCATCTTACCACCCTCACAAGTCACTCAGGTCACTGACTGTGAAGTGGTTGGATGCTTTATGTCCCGGGAAGCCTTCATGTCTGTGACCTTCTGGCTCTCCCTTTTAGTTATGATGTCATAGCTAGTCTTGCCGGAGTCCCTGCCTGCACTTTACACATAATTCTACATTGTCTTTAAACATCACATGATCAGAAACTTAATATCTTTCTCTTTCTCTCTCTGTCTTTCTCTGTGGAGCTATACACCCCACTCCTGAGCTCCCAGTTTCCATTGTGACCACTGCCCTACCCCTGGTTGGAGTCTCGCCACTTGATGGTGCCCACTGATGCTGTGGATGGATCTGTGTGGACCAGGAGACAGCCATGGACAGAGCCACTTGGGGACTTTCACACCGTCACAGATCTGCCATTTCATCTGTCAGCCAGTGACAGCAAAGAAGTAGTGTCTATAATGACCTTTTCCTTGCCACCGTCGCCACAGGCTTGCTCATTATGGATAAAATAGTTTAATAATTAAATTTAATAATTTGTTCTTATTTCTAGTTATTGTTTTTTTTTTGCCCTCCCCTTTCTCTGTTTCTCTTCTTTTGTAAAGCTGCTTTGAGACAATGTTCATTGTAAAAGGCGTTATACAAAATTAACTAAAAAATTAAATAAATTGAATTAAATTGAATTGAATTCTCCTTTTCATTCAACAGCTGCCCTCCAACACACAAGGGACAAAATGTCATGGACTTGGTCTTCACCTGTCCTTTCCCAGTGACACACATGCTACCCCACTTCATATCTCAGATCATCACTTGATATCCTTCACTATCATTCTCCCTGTCCTACCCAAACATATCTCCCAGCGTCCCTCTCTCTCCTGCCGTAACCTCCACTCTATCTCCCCTTCCTCTGTAGCTTCTTGCACTCTTTCATCTCTTCCTGACCATGATTCCTTTTCTTCCCTACCCCTAGACTCAGCTACAGACACCATTCTCTCCACTCTTTCCTCAACCATGGACATTTTACAAGGAAAATCTTGAAGCTTCTGCACAAGATCCCTGAGAGCTTGACAATATCATCTCTGCACTACTCAACCATAAGACTCCACCTGCTCCATCCTCCCTGACCACTGAAGATTTCGCCACTTTTTACACAGAGAAGATTGAGAAGGTCTGCCAGACCTTTATGCCTGCCCTAACTTCATTTACATTTACATTACAGTCAGGTCTTCCTCTGAATGCAATTCGTCCACTGCAAATGATCCAAAATGCAGCTGCATGGCTTGTTTTCTTCCTGCTTAAATTATCTCACATCACTGGCTTCCGGTAGCTGTACACATCAGATTCAAAGCACTGATGCTTGCCTACAAAGCCAAGAATGGACCAGCATCTTACCTTGAAGATCTTCTTACTCCTCACACTGACCCTTGCTCCCTCTGATCCACTAGCACTGCCCGACTGGTTCCACCATCTCTCAGGGTAAAAGGTATGTATTTATCTAGACTCTTCTCTGTTCTGGCACTGAGGTGGTGGAATGAACTTCCCCTAGATGTCCATACAGCCAAGTCACTGACTGTCTTCAAACAATGACTGAAGACCTACCTTTTCCTGAAGCACTTAAACTAGCCCCAAAACTAATCTTTAGTTCTTCTGCAGTTTGAACCAGAAACCATGAAAAGCGACCTGGTATCTCAGATCAAAACCTGGCATTGCTCAGACCTTCTGGAGAAGATCTCACTCCTGATGATCTGTCTTTGGGTTCCTGAGCCCTGGAGTCCATGAACCATGCTAGAAGCATCCTGATAGTGGAGAGAGCAGATCTTTCTTCCAACTGGCCTTGATGTTGAGGAGGTGTGTAATCATGCATGGCGATGTACATCATAAAAAAACTCATACATTCAACATAAAGAGCCTTGAACATTCTTTAGCTTTAGCTCGGCTTCTCTTCACATTCCATTCCATCCTACAGAACAGAACATCTGAGGTTATGTGGAGAATCTGTGAACCCCCACCATGGCTGTGTTAATGTAATGTGGAATAAAGTGGCATAGATCTTCTTGAAATCTTTAAAAGCCACCTTTATAAAGCCGTGTAGAATACACTGACCGTCTCTAATTGTAGCTTGGGCTCCATTAATGCTGCTCTAATTCACCGGACACAAGATTTCAACAAAGCCTCACATTTCACTGTCTTGATCTCGCTAAAAAACATCATCTCCTCTTTCTTCTGTGTTACATAAACTTCTCCTTGTGGAACATTTCAAAGAGAAAAAAAAACAAAACAATTTTAAGTATCCTGTCTATAACCTATCCGGACTGACTGAGGACTCCCAGTCAGGAAGTTCAAGACCACCCGTGCCCCATGGCCTGACTTGCAGGATTTGTTTTAAATTGTAAAACAGAAGGAAGACTCTTTCCTATTCAGATTCCTGCTTTGCCTCAGTAACATATGTGGGAGATAATTTTATAGTTTGAAGTGTATATGTATGGGAGAATGCAAGAGAATGAGCAGCTGTATCGATGATGTCAGTTTGGCAGGCTTTCTCAGCGGTAACAGGCTTGCCAAATTTGGACCAGTCAATATCAGAGCTGTACTCCAGGTCATCGTGACCCATCTTCACCCCGCTGGTACCTTGAGAGGCAATAACCTCATCATGGAGCAAATGCAGAGAGTGTTGAACAGTGATGGCAGTACCAGGTTAAATGTCTAGATCAAATATGCAGAAGAGAAAAGATAAATGAGAAAGCAGTGAAGTGTAAAATGCAATGATAAAGAACAAAGATGGGGGTAGGCCCCTGTAGAACTGAGAACTTACCCATGCTGTCCACTGTGGATGAATGAGTCACCTGGGAAAGTGGAGCTGAAGAAAATCCCACTGGTGGGGGCGGAGATGCCCACATTTTTAATATAATGATTCGCGAAAATTTAATTATAATGGTATTCAAAAAGTTATAAATTCAAAGATAATGGTGTCAAAAAAGAACCTAATGCTCCAAAAAGAAAAATAGGTGGGACACCAGAGAGCTGGTGACATGTTTCTTTTGGAGAAGATATGGAAAATGAATAAAAAGATGGTGTTCGTTGATGCCAAAAGAGAGGTTGTTGGGACGTTCATGCGTGAGCATCTCAATTCTTGTATCAGCGCTGATTGCAAATAAAATCTCATATCTGCATTCATCTAGTCTGTATGATTGTCTTATTTAGTTAGAGTCTCACTCAGACTGAGCTGTCTGGTCAGTGTGGAAACTGGAGTCAGGTTTTGTAGTGAAATAGTGGTAGTGAGTACAACAAAATTTTTATTCCACACATATCATTTCATCTTGCAAGAATTTAACATCACATTTGTGAAAACATAGAGGTCAGCATAATGACCACTTTCTTTACTATGAACCTAATGTTAGCTCACAGCACTGATGGATTTTATTGTGTATGTAAATAAATCTGTCATTATTATGTCGTAATTATGTCGTGTATGGCTACTTACAATTTAGTTAGTTAAGTGAGCTAACGTAATGAGTAACTCTTGAGCAGCAGTCTACATTAACGTTACTGATGTTCTACAGAAACATAATAACCCAAGAGCTCAACTTTTATTGTTGATATTTGACCGGTCACCAAATAACATTTCTTTTTCATGTTTTTTATGTAAAGCAGAATAAGATTACTGCACAAACACTGTAACTGTCCTTCACACACCAAAGCATTAGTTACTGAATACTGAAATATTCACTGAATTTCAACTTTTTTCTCTGAATCTGTAGAGCAGCAAGTTTCTGTTATTTTATTCTGCTGTAATGTTTATATTTTCATTTTGAAGCACTTTATGTAGGAAACAGTTTATATGCTAAAAAAGGGCCCCTGTATTTATATAAGGGTCCTGTTTCTTGTGTAGTGTCCATGCACAAATACCTGTGCCCTGTAAATACTGACACACACACACACACACAAATGTGTCATCTCAACGTCTACATAGTAAAGTGTTTTATCAGGTTTTAATGTTACTATGTTAAGAATAATCAAATTCTTAGCAGAAAAACCTAATTTTTCTGAACTCCTGCTATTTTCCAGCCCCATGATCCCCTTGTGCTCCTTGATTTAGAATAATGTTCACTGACATCTGTATCATGATCATTTCTCAGACCTTGTATTAACAGGCATGTGTGAATAGAGGGACAGATTCTTCCCACATAAAATGACAACATTAGAGTTAAGATAAATGTAGTTCTTTTTTACTTAAATATTAAAGTACTTAGTAGAAAAGGTACTCACTAAAGTACCTTTGTACTTTAACTCAAGTAGAAATTCAAATTGAGTGAGCTCAGATTGACTCTTTCAATTAGCATAAAGTGTCTCATAGTAACATCTAGTATAGAAATTTGGTTTCAAGAACACAGCATAACTACTGGGTGGTGAGAATCACCTGTTTACTTTCTTTTGCGCTGATTTGAGCCTAACCCATGGGGTAAATGTAGGATGTGTTGTGAATTCACCGAAGCAGACCAGGGGACTCGGAAGTAGTGTTCAGCAGGAATGTTTTAATGTAGCTCAGAACACACTGTGGTGGTACTGTTGTCACCGAGTCCAGTGAAAAGAAACGTGCGTTACAGTTTTAAAGGGCTTGAGTGGGCAGGCCTTGAAGGTGTGACAATACAAAAGGCTAGAGGTGATACTCTTAAACAAAGCATTGATTGGGAGAAAGATCCCCAGAGTTGGCCCCCTAACTGTCAGCTAGTTCACACTTCCTGATCACTGTCTGTGTGTGGGGGGTGATGCAGGTTACAGCTCTGGGGAAGAAGCTGTTCCTTATTCTGTTTGTGTGTGTCTTGATTGTCCTGTATCTTTTACCTGATGGGAGGGGCACAAACAGTCTGTGTCCTGGGTGGGTTGGGTCCTTAATGATGTTGCTAGCTCTCTTGTGTAGACGGCTAGCATAGACCATGTCTAGATTTGGAAGTCCTTGAGCAGAGTGTTGTGGTAAATCCCAGATTGTTAAGTTTGTCCACCATTTTATGGGGCACTATTGTGTTAAATACTGAACTAAAGTCAACAAATAACATCCTTACGTAAGAATTGCAGAGTACAGCCCAAAATGCTGTATGGAAAAAATATGTCTTTTAGACATGTAAAGTATCCTTTAGACATGTTCTGAAATATCTAGTGAACTGATTTGAAATGTCTCTTCTTTAAGTTTTAATGGATTATGCAAACTGGCGTGTGTCTCCTCTCTTATTTTCCATACAAATTTACACAAACCAAATCAGACTGGTGGTAGGGTATGGCTGAGAAAGCGAGGAATGGAGATGTTTATCAAGGTCTTCTTCTTGCATAATTGTAGAGTTGTGGACTTGGTTCTGTTTTTGATATTTAAGCCTATAGACCAAAGTTATATATAGTATAGCCAAACGTTTGTGGAAACCTGACATCTTATTTTTATGCATCATGTAGTGAGATTATATTTTGTATATTATCTTAGCAAAGTTTTGGAGATTAATGATGAAACAGAAAGGTCATGTTATATGTTTTAGTTATGTTAAATAAAAAAAAATAAAAAAAAACAACACAAACACACCAACTAAATTTTAGGCTAATAATAAAATAATAAAAGTCTGTAACCTATTGAACCAATGTTAATAATTTTAATTGATAGAGACTTAAAGCACTTTTGTACATTGTGCTGGATAAGAGCACCTGCCAAATGCCAGAAATGTAAATGAGCACACAGCCCTGAAGGACCCCAGTGCTCAGTGTGGTGGTGCTGGAGATGATGTTCCTGATCTGGACTGACTGAGGACTTCCACACACACACACACAAACATCTACATGGTAAAGTGTTTTATCAGGTTTTAATGTGTTAATATCTTAAGAATAATCTAAATCTCAGCAGTAAAATCTAATTGTTCTGAGCTCCTGCTAGTTTCCAGCCCCATGTTCCCCTTGTGCTCCTTGATTTAGAATAATGTTCACTGACATCTGTTTAATGATCATTTCTCAGACCTTGTATTAACAGGCATGTGTGAATAGAGGAACAGATTCTTCTCACATAAAATGACAACATTAGAGTTAAGATAAATGTAGTTCTTTTTTATTTAAGTACTTTTGCATACAAGTACCTTTGTACTTTAACTCAAGTGGAAATTCAAATTGAGTGAACTCAAATTGACTTTTGCAATTAGCATAAAGTATCTCATAGTAACGTCTAATGCGGTAATCCTCCGCTATATCGCAGCTCACATATCGCTTTCTTGGTATATCGCGGATTTTCATTTGGAACATAATTTTTTTGTAGATTTTCCCGGTATATCGCGGTATCCGCAAACCTTATAGTGAATTTTTTTTATCTTGAAATAAGGTAATTTATTAATAAAAATATAATTTTTAATTACAAAATATAAACATTAATTAAAATGAATTAAAATGTTAATAATATATTAAATATTGTACAGCGTTGTGTTGTTTAGGAAAGCACGGTGCGGGGATGCTGAAAATCAAAATACAGTACGGCTGGAGGAACGAGTCCGGTCAATCGGAATGCCCCATTCATTAAATCATGGTTGTGATTGGCTGCTGGCTATGCGTGCATTTTTCTCCAGCATCCCAGTTCTTCGTGTGTCACTGTCCAGAGTGTTTGGTTTTGTTCTGTGTATGCTGTATTTTTATGTTTTTTCTGCAAGCCCTATTATGTCACCCAAATGCTCTGCACCTTCTAAGGTTTCTGGCAAAGAACATACATACATATAGTACTCACTATAAATGTGATATTTCTATGAATTTACCCCAAATTCTCACTCTATACTTGCAAAGGTTTTCTGTGTGTTTAAAGAGTGTGGGAGGGTCATTTATGGCTTAAACAATAAAAAAGCATTTGGGGTGGAGTCCATGTATCGCAGATTTTCTTTATTGTGCCTGGGTTTGGAATGTAACCTCCGCGATAAATGGGGGATTACTGTATAGAAATTTGGTTTCATGAACACAGCATAACTACTGGGTGGTGAGAATCACATGTTTATCTTCTTTTGTGTTGTTTGGAGCCTAACCCATGGAGTAAATGTAGGGTGCTAAAGTCCAAAGTGGTGATAAACCCCTGAGCTGGACTATGGTGATTTGAGGGAACCCCTGAGCTGGACTGTTTGGTTGTACAGGTTTCTGAGACACTTCGTTGACAGTTTCTTTGGCTTCTGTTTTTGTGACAGTCTGTAGATGGCTTGTAAAATGTCTACACTGCAGAAATCAATGTGTGTTGTTTTGTAAAAGTAAATAATTATTCTAAGCTATGTACTGTATGTTATTTAATGGTCACAAATAGCTGAAAAAAGGAAATAACTGAAAAAGTGCAGAGTACAACCAAAAGTGCTGTAAGGAACAAATATGTCTTGTGAGTATCCTTTAGACATGTTCTTAAATATCTAGTGAATTGATTTGAAATGTCTCTTCTTTCATTTTTAATGGATTATGCAAACTGGCATGTCTCTCCTTCCTTACTTTCCATAGAAATTTACATGAACCAAATCAGATTGGTGGTAGGGTATGGCTGAAAAAGCAAGGAATAGAGATGTTTGTCAAGCTCTACTTCTTGCATAATTATAGAGTTGTGGACTTGGTTCTGTTTTGATATTTAAGTCTTTATATAGGAGATATACTATATGGCTAAAGGTTTGTGGACACCTGAGATCTTATTTTTCTGCATAGATTATATTTTGTATCTTAGCAATATTTCTGAGATTAATGATTAAACAGAAAGGCCATCCAGAGTTACTCTGTGATAAGAAAGCTTAATTCTAGCTTCCTGTGGCCTTGTCTGAATTAGGTAAGGGTGACTCAGCATCCACTGTCTAATGTCTTTTTGTCAGGAACAGCTGGACAGTTCCTTGCCAGGCCTGGAGGGGGTGCTGGCAGGTGATTCTGTGAAGCCTGCCTATATAACTCCGACCTGCCTATGTAACTCCGACTACTAAAGACAGATTTACAAACAATCTGCCAGATCTGTCTCAACTTCTTACTAGACCCCGAAATGCAGATGCACTAGATGAAGTAACCAACAGCATAGGCAATATTTTCACCAGCACACTAGACACTGTTGCCCCCATCTGACTAAAAAAGGTCAGAGATAAAACACTGCACCATGGTACAATAGTCATACTCACACCCTCAAGAGAGCAACCCGTGACCTCGAGTGAAAGTGGAGAAAAACCAAATTAGAAGTTTTTAGAATTGCGTATAAAGACAGTCTGTCCAACTATAGACAGGCTCTAAAAGCTGCTAGGGCTGAGCATCTGAGCCATCTGATAGAAATAAACCAGAACAATCCCGGATTCTTATTCAGTACAGTGGCTAAACTAACAAAGCATCAGATTCCTGGAGAGAGTATTTCAGCACAGTTTAGTAGTGAGGACTTTATGAATTTCTTCACTAAAAAAATTGATAGTATCAGGAACAAAATATTGGATGTTCAACCTTTGACAGTATCCCATGATCCAGACCAGGCTACAGCTCCACACTTAAAGCTACAATGCTTTACCAGCATAGGGCAGGAAGAGCTAGTTAAACTTATCACCACGGCTAAACCAACAACGTGTTTGTTAGATCCAATTCCAACCAGATTGCTGAAAGAAGTGATACATGCAGCTGGAGAGCTTCTTCTTAATATTATTAACTCTTCGTTATTTCTAAGTCAGGTCTTAAAATCTCTTAAGTTAGCAGTTATTAAGCCTTTTCTTAAGAAACCGAAACTAGACCCTGATGTAATATCAAATTACAGACCGATTTCAAACCTTCCGTTTATATCTAAAATATTAGAAAAGGTGTCAGCTCAATTATGCTCCTTCCTACAGGAAAACAATATCCTTGAAGAATTTCAGTCAGGTTTCAGGCCCCATCATAGTACAGAAACTGCACTAGTTAAAATCACTAATGACTTGCTTTTAGCTTCGGACCAAGGCTGCATCTCCATTTTAGTCCTGCTTGATCTTAGTGCTGCATTCGACACTATAGATCATAATATTATCATAGATCACTTACAAAATCACACAGGTATGCAGGGACAGGCATTAAAATGGATTAGATCCTACCTGTCTGATCCATACCACTCTGTAGATTTAAATGGAGAACTGTCCAGTGTAGTGCCAGTGAAATACGGGGTCCCACAAGGGTCAGTTTTAGGACCTCTGCTTTTCTCAGTATACATGCTTCCATTGGGTGACATCATTAGAAGGCATGGGATTAGTTTCCATTGTTATGTTGATGATACCCAGTTATATATCTCATCAAAACCAGATGAAATATCTAATCTGTCTAGACTAACTGAGTGTGTTAAAGATATTAGAGATTGGATGACCGATAATTTCCTATTATTAAATTCTGATGACAGAGATATTACTTATTGATCCAAAAACCAGTACACAGAAGCTCTCGCAATTCAGCTTGCATCTAGAAGGATGTTACCACTATCTCAACAGTGAAAGACCTGGGTGTAATATTAGACAGCAACTTATCCTTTGAAAATCATATTTCCAATATCACAAAAACAGCCTTCTTCCACCTTACAAATATTGCTAAGCTTAGGAACATTTTATCTGTATCTGATGCAGAAAAACTAGTTCATGCATTCATGACCTCCAGACTGGACTACTGTAATGCATTACTAGGTGTTTGTCCTGCATCTTCAATAAACAAGCTACAGTTAGTCCAGAATGCAGCCACAAGAGTTCTTACCAGATCAAGAAGATATGATCATATAACCCCAATATTATCATCCCTGCACTGGCTACCTGTTAAACTTAGAATTGACTATAAATTAGCTCTACTCACATACAAGGCTCTAATTGGTTTAGCTCCCACCTATCTCTCCAGTCTTCAAACACGTTACAATCCACCACGCTCTTTAAGATCACAAAATTCCAGACTTCTAGTAGTTCCCAGAATATCAAAGTCCACAGAAGGGGGTAGAGCGTTTTTGTATTTAGCTCCAAAACTTTGGAACAGTCTTCCTGACAGTGTTCGGGGCTCAGACACAGTCTCCCAGTTTAAATGTAGACTAAAGACGTATCTCTTTATCCAGACAAACATCTAACACTTCCCATAACCCTGTGCTCCAGTACATCTGATTAAATACACATTCATCTAGTACTGCTAATATTATGAACAGCAGCTACGCTAAAGCTGTTCCATTGTTTCCCTTCTTCTACCCATCCCGAGGCATACAGAGACTGTGCTCCAGTGGCATCCGGAGATGGACCGGCTCCAGCCGGGTTCTGCTTGTGAGGATTGGGATATTCAAGCAGCGCCATGGACAACAACCTCCTTATTGATTTACATAACACTCTACACATGCTGTATCTACATCACACAATTGTCACCCAAATGAGGATGGGTTCCCTTTTGAGTCTGGTTCCTCTCAAGGTTTCTTCCTCTTACCATCTAAGGGAGTTTTTCCTTGCCACAGTCGCCTCAGTCACCTCAGGCTTGCTCACTTGGGATAACATCTAGGACTGTCTGTCTGTCTGTCTGTCTGTTTATATGTTTGTTGTTTTCTTATGTCGTTTCTCATGTAAAGCTGCTTTGAGACAATGCTCTTTGTTAAAAGCACTATACAAATAAAATTGAATTGAATTGAATTGAATTGAAATTATTGTGTGTATTTTGTGCCACTCCTTTCCTATTGTTCTCATTCCTGCCGTGTCACTGCATATGGATCTACTCCATGGTGTGCAGATGCATGTAGTGACCAGGGAGGTCTGGGTTCGCATCCCGCACAAGCGGGGGTGCCTGGACATGACACTTTTACACATTCCTTAACTTTGTTGCAGTGGTGTCTATCATCTGAGTCAGCAGAGTGAACAGCAGTGGACTGAGCACACAGCCATGAGAGACCCCAGTGCACAGTGTGGTGATGCTGGAGATGCTGTTCCCAATCTTCCTCTCCACTATGTTGTTCTACACCTCGAATCAAGTGATGAAGTCTCTCAGTGCATTTGGGAGTTAGTCACTATCACAGGCAGGTGGTCTTGTAGTTCATGATCACCTGTTTGCCCTGCCACATGCACCGGGAGTCTTCGCTGTCCTGAAAGTGGCCGTGGATTCTCTGACTATGTGCGCACTTCACCTCTCTGATTGCTGTTTTTAAGGCCGTCTTGTGTGTCTGTGTGCTGGAATGCCGCTTTTGTCTCAAAGTCCACATACTGATGGAATTTTGGTAACACTTTTTTGTGATTCAAATGTTTGAAATCTCTGACAATAAAAAACAGACTGTCGAGGTGAGCATTCCAAAGGTGAGTCCCATAGAGTTCACATAGTGCCTCCTTAGCATTAGCGCTGGGGGGAATGTACACTCCGTCAATGAAAGCAGTGGTGAATTCATGTGGTAAATAAAATGGTCTGCATCTAACAGTCACAAACTCCACTAGCGATGAACAGTAACTTGAAACAAGCACAGAGCTCTTGCCCCATTCCATGTTGATGTAAACACACTCACTGCCACCACGAGTCTTACTGCACAGAGCTACATTTCTGTCGCCACCAAACGCGGTTAGTCCGGCTAGCTGCATATTGACCTCTGTCGCTGAGCCACATCTCTGAAAACAAAGACTCAGCAGTCTCTAAACTCTCATAGTGTGGTTCGCTGGAGTCGGATGTAGTCCAGTTTATTGTCTAGTGAACAAACGTTGGATAGAATAATTGACAGAAGGCTTTGCTTTTAGCCTAGCACGGACACCCACCCATCTTCCACCCACCCATCCCGGCCACCGGCATCAGGCGACGCTGAGGACTGAAGGCCTGGTCTTTGCAGCAAGCTGAGGTCGTGAAGTTTTCTGAGTACATCATCATGCAGGTTGGTAATTGCACAATTTCTGTACTGTAATAACATCTGGTGGTTGCATACATGAACACAAATAGCACCATTTTGGATCCGGAGTGTTCTATAAGATTTGTAAAATGTTGTTAGTATATAAACTGATTTTGTGTTCTATCTCTGGGATAAGAAGATACAAATCCAACTTTAAAAAACTGTTGTACATTCTTGGCGATATAAAGAGCAGGATGCTAGCTGGCAACGATAAAACAAGAGGATGTGAATGAAGGTTGTTCATAATCATTCAGTTCAATCAGGTGTTGAACAAAAATGTAAGAAAGATAATGCAAGTGGCATCCAAACACGAAAAAGATGTGTGAAACAAGACTGCTAGTTCAGTCACATGATGCAAAGCAATGAACACTCCATCACCAAGAGGGTGCTCTGATTTGACTATGGAGGAGACAGACCTTGTGTGAGACCAAAAAAAGAGTTGTGACTACACACTTTGACACACTACATACATGTTGAAAAAGTGTATTATTATTATTTCCAAGAGTGTGGAGAAAGAGAAAGTCATTTAGTGTTACTAGATGAATGTATCTCACAACCCTAATAGAAGATAACAACAATAATTTTCTTTCTTCTTATTTAACACTGCAACAAAATTAACTAGGAATAAAACCACTGTAAAAAAATACACACCATCAATAAGGAGTAGCGATGGCTTCACAGACCTACATAGGAATAAGATTCATGAAATTTATCAGTGAGGATTTAGGCCACATCATAACCCAGATTAAAGTGGTAAATAACCTGTTACTGACCTCTGATCAGGGTCATGTCTCCTTGTTAAAAATGTTGTTGTTGTTAAGGGAAAAGCCCTCTCCTGCCTCTGGTCTTATTTAACTTATCAGTATATGGATGTAAAGTTTGGTGTTCCACAAGTGTTTCGGGCACATTGCTTTTTCTTCTTAGCCTACCTCTGGGTAAAATTGGGTAATCACTGAGGCTGAGATCCTTTGGTGTGAAGGACTGACTGCTTGGAACTCTGAGACTATGAGTCTGTTATGTGAAGTGTCATCTATTATGCTACAGTGTGCTTGTCAGTGCTTTTTCAGTAAAGGACACTAACAGACTAAAAAGATTCATTAGTAAGTCCAGCTCACACTGGACACAGTGAGGATGGTGGCAGAGAGGACGATGCTGGTAAAGGTATTTGTGGAAATGAAGAACCCCTCCCACACACTGCATAAAACACTACAGGGACAGAGGTGTACACTCAGAGGCAGATTGCTCCTGCTTTGCTACAGGAAGGAATACTTTTGCAGGCCATTATGGCATTTGGCAGACACCCTTATTCAGAGCATATCACATTTATTTCCTGATTAACTTTGACAGAAAGAAGTGCTCGTACTAGGACCACATGCAGCCAGAAGGAAGCTTTCTGATTATAGAGTAACTGTGGATGGTCTTTCATTGGAAGCTTATGTAGATAATATCACTAGCTCTAGATTGGATTCATAGGTAAAGAGTGTTTGGTGTACTGGGATGTTTGGGTGCTGTTGCCTTTCCACTCTCATATGGTGGCTCAGGTTTGCTGACTGTGAAGTGGTTGGACGCTTTATGTCCTCAGAAGTCCCCATGTCTGTCACCTTCTGGCTCTCCCTTTTAGTTATGTAGTCTTGCCGCAGTCCCTGCCTGCACGTTACACACAATCTACATTCTTTAAACATAACATGATCACAAACATGATTACTTAATCTCTCTCTCTCTCTCTGTCGAGCTATCTCTGTCAGCCTGTGACCCAGGGTACTGCTGTGGATAGGACCACATGGAGACTTTCTCGCCATCTCTGGACTGCTGTTGCATCAGTCAGCAAGTCAATAATAAACTCAGAAACTACACTGACCTATTAGGTCCTCAGGAGCTCTTGGTTGCACAATTCTTCGTGATTATAAACTGGTGAAGAAAGAACATTCTTTATATTTACATTATTTACTGTTTAGTGTGAACCAAATGATGATGAGGTTCCCTCCTGTGCCTTTTTCCTCTCAACGTTTCTTCCTCAGATCATCTCAGAGAGTTTTTCCTTGCCACCATTACCTCAGTTTAGCTTGTTAGGGATAATTGTTAGAGATAAATAATAATTTTACACTTTTATACATTGATCAGACATACCACTGTGTGTGTTGTGTCCATAGTGGCAAATACATCACAGAACCTCATCTGTAAATAACTATTTCAACAGTGTATTATATTGTACACAAGTATAAGTTCAATAATTCTATGTTATATTACTTATTTCAAGGTAAGGGTTAGATAAGATCTGATCTATCTATAAGGGACACTGGCCTGTCACTAGAGGGAGACAGATCTGCCCCTCAGTAATTAATGACAATCATCTTGTGACTGACCTATTTAAGGGCTTTTTACAGGTTTTACAAACACTCAGAATTCATCCCATAAAAGCAAGACTAAGCTGCTATTGATATTATGAACTTTTGATGTACCCAGAGGGTAATAAATCTTTAGAAAAATTCATGGCACATAATTTCTGTTTTTTTGTATCTCTACTCAGCTACTGCTCAGATCTCAGTATGTTTGGCAGATATCTCATCATGTAGGGCAGTTCATCAGCTCAATATTCTCAATCCCAGCAAACCAAACTGCTGTTCATACCGGGTGATTCATCCGCATTACAGAAGCTGGAATTTCCATTACAATATCAGAAAGATTTTTCAATTTTTATTCACAGAGGCCACTCTGGTAGTTGTTCAGCCTCTTGACATTTCGAGGCTGGACTATAGTTTTTCTCCTAGTTTAACATCTATAAGCAAATTCCAGCTATGCAAATGATCCAAAATACATGACATAAGTTCTCCTACACCCACCATTGCTGAGCTCTCTCCACTGGTTTCTGGTAGCCACTGCATCAGATGAAAAAAACTAATGCCTACCTACAAAGCCAAAACTGCACCTTCTTACCTTAAAGCTCTTATAACTGCCCACACTACACAACACTCTCTCAGGTTTTCTAGCACTACTCCACTGGTCCCATCATCTCTCAAGGTATAAGGTAGGTATACATGTTTTGGCACCAATTGTAATTAACTTCCTCTAGATGTCTGAACAGTTGAGTCTGTCCCCCTCACCAAGACCCTCTTCCTGATGCACCTGGCCTATTTACATCCACTTGGCAGCCACCTGGGAGCATGCAACAAAAGCTACTAGATCAATTCCTAACCTTGGTAAACCAAGCTTCAGACATGGAACTTCAATTATAAATTTTTATGCAAAAACAGATTTATTGATTTTTTTATTTATAGCATTTACAGCAAACAACCTACACGTCTGCATTTCTGCCTTAAACCACATTGTTTATTTCAAGTCACCTGTACTGTATAGTTTTGTGGGCATGATTATGTGCCTGCACTTTTGGTGCATCATAATTTTTATTGCTTTTACAGACATTCACACAATATTTTACTAAAATATAAATTAACACCATTGTACTTACATTTCCTAAATGTAATTAAATCAAATCAGAGTTGCTAGACTGACAGGTAATGTGTTTGGAGATGACTACTGCATTTGAATAGTGATTTAGAGAACACAGTGAAATCCAGGTGGAAGCAGTGAAGAATTTCTGAAGTTTGATGACATTTATGACATGCAAAGCACCATGTCCATTTGTCCTCAATTTTCCTAGATTTTTTTTCTGACTGAAATTGATCTTTGTGACTTTAGCCATGGCATGATTGCTAGGGCCAGGTGGGCTGGTTTGAGTATTTCTATAACTGCTACAAATGTCCTGGGATTTCTCTCACACAACAAGTCTCTAGAGTTTATGAATGACTCAAATTTACTCCTTGCTTTTTGTCAGGGACCAACAGGAACTCCTGAAGAAGAAACACCTGATGTGAGAAGAACACGGAAAAAGAGAATGGATCAATGCCATGATGGAATGTCTTGAAGCCATGCAACTCCTGAAAAAATATTTTGTGGAGGGGGCTCCAGGCCAGGCTGGTGCTGTTAATTTAATTCAATTCAATTTATTTGTGTAGCACTTTTAACAGTGGACATTGTCTTAAAGCAGCTTTACAGAAGTACAGAAACATGGAAAAATTAAAAAGTTTAAAATTAAGTTATTATTTGTTCTCCAATGAGCAAGCCTGACACAACAGTGGCAAAGAAAAACTCCCTGAGATGATCTGAGGAAGAAACCTTGAGAGGAACCAGGCTCAGAAGGGAACCTCATCCTCATCTGGGTGACATTTGACAGTAAATAATGATAATAAATGAAAATAAATTTTAATAATGGCCTTTCTATAACAGCAAGCAAGGATCAGGCAGGTCCAAAAAGAAAGTGTGGTCACACTGGGAATCAAGAACAAATGGGAGCTCGGGAGTGGGATGTATAGCTAGACAGAGAGCAAGAAAAAGATATTAAGAAGGTGACAGACATGAAGCCTTCCCGGGACATAAAGCATCCAACCACTTCACAGTCAGTGACCTGAGTGACCATGTGAGAGTGGTAATGCGACAGCATCCAAACATCCCAGTCACCAAACACTCTACGCCCATAAACCTTCTAGATCTGCTCCTTAAGAAAAACTATATATTAAAAGCTCAACTAAACAAATGTGTCTTCAGCCTAGACTTAAACATTGAGACTGTGTCTGAATCCCCAACACTAATTGGAAGGCTGTTCCATAACTGTGGGGCTTTGAAAGAGAAAGCTCTGCCCCCTGCTGTAGCTTTTACTACTTGAGGTACTACCAGGTAACCAGCACCCTTTGATCGGAGTAGGCGTGGCGGATCATAAATAACCAAAAGATCGCTCAGGTACTGCGGCGCGAGACCATTTAGTGCTTTATAGGTCAGTAACAGGATTTTATAATCAATGCAAAATTTGGCTGGGAGCCAATGTAGTGTGGATAAGATAGGGCAGAAAGAATCCCCACCTCAATAGAAGCCAAAAAGAAAAGAAAAAACAATCATCTGAAGGTAGCCCTCAAGGCAAGTGTATATCTTAAATGGGCTTTCAACAACACAGCTTCTATCAGAAGGACAACAGCTACTGATGTCATTGCATAGTCCAATCCAAGTAATGTAGGTGAATTGTTTATCTATGTTTCTTTCAAAAGCTGGACCATGTCATCATTTTTTTAATGATAGTCAGGTTGGTGAGCCTGAGCATCACTCCTCGTTTTGCCCTGCTGGATCAGACAGTACTCATGAGATCCAGACAGGACGAGGGGCAAGACTGCTGTGAAAGAGAATTTTAAAGGTTTTATGCGATTAGTCCTGCAGCCTGCAACTCTATTAATTCACTTTTAGACTTTTTAGTATTAAAGATCTTATTGTCATTAATTTTAAATCTACCTCTAGTGCTGCTTCTCCTGAATATTGCCATCCCTGTGGGTTCCTAAACGGGGAACAAAGAAAACTGTAGGAAGGCTTGAACTCACTGACAAAACAGTGCTCTTTACTATTAAATTGCTTTTCAGAATTTAAACACACACATACACATACACACACACACACACACACACACACGCACACACAAACACACACACACACACACACAGAGCTCTGTGTGCTTTGCTCTCTCTCTCTCTTTCCGTCTCTCTGTCACTTCTCCTATTTTTGACTCTCCCACAGCTCACTGCAATACAGAACAAAATTTTATGTAATTTCAGACATTGACAAATCTGTAAAGCTCAGAAAGAATCTAAACAGAGAGAAGTGGCATATTCAAATTGAAATTTTATTCATCACGTACGAGATCATACACAGTACGATATGTAGTGAAATGCTTTTTACGACTGTCCTACATTTGAAGAAAGAAAAAGAGTAAAATTAAAATTAAAGTGTGTGGACATGAAAAATATAGGGATATAGGTAAAATATATAGAGAAAAATAGGAAAAATAGAAATTAAATTATGTTAAATTATGAAATACCAATAGTTATGAAAAGCTAATAGTTATCGGGTATGCATATACCCCTTCTGAGCCTGGTTCCTCTCAAGGTTTCTTTCTCATATCATCCCTGGGAGTTTTTCCTTGCCTTCCTTAAAATAAAATAGTTTAATAATTTAATTTAATAATTTATTCTTATTTCTAGGTATTTAGTTATTTTTTTTATATTTTTATTTTAAATTTTTTCCCCTCCCCTTTCTCCATTTCTTTTCTTTTGTAAAGCTGCTTTGAGACAATGTTCATTGTAAAAGGCGCTATACAAAATAAATTGAATTGAACTGAATTGAATATACAAATATATGTGTATATATATATTCTCATAAATCATCATCCTCATAAATTCCTTTCACAAATGTCCGATAGCTTCATGTTTTCCATTCTGAATCCCAAAACGCTCATTCTGGCAAATTCAATTCAATTCAATTCAATTCATTTTATTTTTGTATAGCGCTTTTAACAAAGAGCATTGTCTCAAAGCAGCTTTACATGAGAAACAACATAAGAAACAACAAACATATAAACAGACAAACAGACAGACAGTCCTAGATGTTATCCCAAGTGAGCAAACCTGAGGTGACTGAGGCGACTGTGGCAAGGAAAAACTCCCAAATCAAACTGGATTATAAATCTTCCCTTTGAACCACTCTTGCCACGCCATTTGGATGTTAGGGTTACCATAGGGTGCCATTATGCATTCATTCATCATAAGTTTACAAAACAAAAAGCAATGAAGCATATCTCACTAGATATCTAGATTTTATCTAGATATCCAAGTGCCATAATTGTGGATGACATCATTACTGTTGAGAAAGAAGTGAAAGAACATGATAAGAAGGTGAGGTATGTACTAAACAGGACACACAATTTAAGATGAGGTTGAATCCTCTCTAGTGTAAGTTCCAGCTCAACAAAATAAGCTATGTTGGACATATCTTTACTGATCAGGGATTAAAACCTGATACTGCAAGGGTTCAGGCAACAAGAAAATGCTGCCACATGAATATTAATCTACATAATTTCTATATTCTATATTTAACTTTCTAATATTTAAATTAGCTTACCTAGGCAAATTTAAAGCTAGATTCAGTGAAATGTCAGCTCTCCATGGTGACTGGATACACAGGATGTTCCTGAGGAAGGTTCAGTACGTACAAATTATAGCTGTTGGCAGTGGTATGTGCATGCTTCGATAACATGTAAAAAAAAAAAAAAGGAGGAGGACAGCAGCCTTGGCACTAGAAGCAACCTCAACCAGACCAGGTCTGCTCTGTACTACACCTATTAACACCACCTACGTCACTTACAGAGGTGACTTCTTTAGACAGAAACACGGCTGTACCATGGGTTCCCTGGTGTACCTATTGTGGCAAAGCTATTCATGGAGGATGTAGAGAAGAAGGCACTCAAGATCTGAGAAGTACTGCTCTTCACAGATTATATCAACGTTATTGAAACCAACATTAAATTCACCAGCGAGGACACCAAGGACAACAGGCTTGCGTTCCTGGACTTTGCAGTTTACATAGTGACTGATGGAAAGCTAGGGGTAGAAGTATGCAGGAAAGCCACACACACTATTATTTGATTCCCACTACAACACAAATTAGGAGTCATCAGGACATCACACCACAGGCCAAAAAGAATCCCCCCAGGTTAGGGTTAGGGTTCTTTTTGTCTTCTTCTTGAGAAGCCAAAAAGAAAGAAAACAATCAGAAAGAAAGAAAAATATCTACACTGATCAAGGATTAAACCTGATACTGCAAGGATTCAGGCAGCAAGAAAATGCTGCCACCTGAATATAAATCCACATAATTTCTATAGCAGTATTTACAACTGAACTTACAATTTACAATGAAACTGTATTTACAATGAACTGAAATTTACAATGAATTTACAACTAAAATTGACAACTTACCTTGGCAAATCTATAGCCAGATTCAGTGACATGCCAGTTCTCTTTGGTGAGTAGATACACAGGATGTTCCTGAGGAAGGTTCAGTACGTACAAATTGAAGCTGTTGGCAGTGGTATTTGCTTTGATAACGAAAAAACTGAGACCAAGGCTCCAGCTCACTTGCAACGAATGATGTGGAAAATACACAAATTCAACTTAATATTAGTGAATGTGAAAAGCAAGCAGACGTGCTCTTGTTAGCACTGAGAAAAGCACATCAGCCCAACAGGATGAACGTGAAGCATGCCATCCAGTCCCTACAAAACAGCAAGAACATAGAGCAAAGATCACAGCAAAGGACAACCCTGCAACTTCTAAGCAATAATAGCAGAATAGTAGTTACTGGTTGCATATCATTCCAACTTCTGCCAAACCACTGTTTCCACAATGTGATGAGCACAAGATTGATAGTGGAATTGTTATGAAAGGAAAAAAAGCATTAATTCCTCAAACAATCAAAGAAGAGTATCTAAAAAAAAATACTAACCCTAACACTAATCCGAAAGTGCTGAGCAAAATTCTTTGTGGAGTTGCACAACAGATGGTCTATCATACCAGATATGAAAGAGTTAGCAACCTATTCAAAAGTATAGGAACAAGACTCGTAAGTTTGTAAGACTGTCCTATCTTAGCCACACTACATTGGCTCCCAGCCAAATTTCACATTGATTATAAAATACTATTACTGACATATAAAGCACTAAATGGTTTTGTGCCACAGTACCTGAGCGATCTTTTGGTTATTTATGATCCGCCACATCTACTCCAATCAAAAGGTGCAGGTTATTTGGAAGTACCTCAAGTAGTGCAGGCTACAGCAGGGGGCGGAGCTTTCTCTTAAAAAAACCCCACAGTTATGGAACCTTCAGATTAGTTTTTGGGATTCAGACACAGTCTCAGTGTTTAAGTCCAGACTGAAGACACATTTGTTTCTATTCTTTGTATAGTTTTTCTTAGGTAAAGGAGCAGATCTGGAAGGTTCATGGCCATTACATCGGTCAGTTTTCAGCAGGAAAGAATTAATGCAAGGTCTATAATGAACTCAGAAACTACACTGACCTGTTAGTTCCTCAGGAGCTCTTGGTTGCTGTGGTAGAAAGGACATTATTTACATTTACATTATTTAGTGTCCAGTATCACCCAAATGAGGATGAGGTTCTCTTCTGAGCCTGGTTCCTCTCAAGGTTTCTTCCTCAGATCATCTCAGGGAGTTTTTCCTCACCACCATCATCTCAGGCTTCTCATTAGGGATAAATGTTAGAGATAAATAATAACTTCACTTTAAACTTCATTATTTTTATTATATACTAAAAAAATATTCTGTACTTCTGGATAGCTTCTTTGAGAAAATGTCCAGTGGAAAAAGCACCCTACAAATAAATTGAATTGAATTGTAAATGAATGTAAGTGGGCAGCATGGTGGCTTAGTGGTCAGCACTGTTGCCTCACAGCAGGAAGGTCCTGGGTTGGAATCCTGGGTTCGAACAGGCGGGGGTCTTTCTGTGTGGAGTTTGCATGTTCTCCCCGTGCCTGTGTGGGTTTACTCCGGGTACTCCGGTTTCCTCCCACAGTCCAAAAACATGTACATTAGGTTGATTGGTCACTCTGAATTACCCACAGGAGTGAGTGTGTGTGTGGCCCTGTGATGGACTGGAGACCTGTCCAGGGTGGACCCCTGCCTTTCCCCCAGTGTGTGTTGGGATAGGCTCCAGCAGATCCCCGTGACCCTAATTAGGAATAAAGCGGGTATAAAAAATGGATGGATGGATGAATGTAAGTTTAAGAGAGTGGAAAGGTGTGTGTTAATGATAGTAACAATATCACAATTACCTGCATTAACATGGACTAACATTATATTATAACCAACATTATATGAGAGTGCTGCTCATGGTGGTTCTATTCTGTCATATATATATATATATAATGTTTGTGTGACAGAATAGAACCACCATGAGCAGTACTCTGCCCGGCAGTAATTTAGTTTGGAGATTCTTTTAGTTTGTGGCTCTACACAAATAACCTAAAGACACAAAGATGAAAACAACCACAATAATAATAATGATAATAATAAAACTAACAATAATAATGTCTTGATAATAGTAGTGTGTCCATGAGGAAGTAATGTACAGTACAGGGTTAAATATCAGGTGATATTATTTTGGATCTGTTTCTGTATATAACATTCTTTTTTTTCCCCTGCAGCATCGTCACTGTTTTATTATTTCATTTGCGGTCTTTTTATGCTTATTTTTATTGTTTTATATATATAGTATATTTTTTATCTGTTGGGACAGATTTCCTCATGCTGGAACATGAATAAAATGTGACATGAGTAAGACGGAATCCTCCTGAACAGCAGATGATTATCAGCCAATCAGAAGCCCAGAATCGGGTGGCTTCAAACTGACGGACCAATAGGAGCACGTTGCTTTTGCAGCGCTCCAGCGTGCTATTTAAACTCCACACAGTCTCGCGCTCTCTCTCTCTCCCATTCGGCTCGGTTCGGTTCGGTCTCAGAGTTCTACACTTCACGTCATTCTCACGGAACATTCGCGATTCGGCAGGTGAGTGAAGGCATGCATTTATTTATTTATTCATTCATTTATTCATTCATTTATTCATTCATTTATTCACTGTTGCTGTTGGTTCACCGTTAGGACTAACTTTATTCGACTTTATTGTCACAAGATAATAGAGTTTAAAATAGTATAGGATTAATATTTGCATATTTTGTGGGACGAAAGGTAATTATATTATAATATTGATGCTTAGTAATGTGTGTGTGTGTGTGTGTGCATGTGTGAGTGCGTGTGATTGTATGTGTGTTTGTGTGTGTGTTTGTGTGTGCGTGTGTGTGCATGTGCGTGTTTGTGTGTGTGTGCGTGTTTGTGTGTGTGTGCGTGTTTGTGTGTGTGCGTGTTTGTGTGTGTGTGTGTTTGTGTGAGTGCGTGTGTGTGCATATGTGTGTGTATGTGCGTGTGTGTGTGTGTGTGTGTGTGCGTGTTTGTGTGTGTTTGTGTGAGTGCGTGTGTGTGCATATGTGTGTGTATGTGCGTGTGTTTGTGTGTTTGTGTGTGTGCATGTGTGAGTGTGTGTGTGTGTGCGTGTTTGTGTGTGCGTGTGTGTGAGTGCGTGTGTATGTGCGTGTGTTTGTGTGCGTGTTTGTGTGTTTGTGTGAGTGCGTGTGTGTGCATATGTGTGTGTATGTGTGTGTGTTTGTGTGTGTGTGTGTGTGCATGTGTGAGTTTGTGTGTGTGTTTGTGTGTGCGTGTGTGTGTGTGTGTGTTTGTGTGTGTGTGTGAGTGCGTGTGTGTGCATATGTGTGTGCATATGTGTGTGTATGTGTGTGTGTGCGTGTTTGTGTGTGCGTGTGTGTGTGTTTGTGTGTGCGTGTGTGTGTTTGTGTGTGTGTGTTTGTGTGAGTGCGTGTGTGTGCATATGTGTGTGTATGTGCGTGTGTTTGTGTGTGTGTGCGTGTTTGTGTGTGTGTGTGTTTGTGTGAGTGCGTGTGTGTGCATATGTGTGTGTATGTGCGTGTGTGTGTGTGTGTGCGTGTTTGTGTGTGTTTGAGTGCGTGTGTGTGCATATGTGTGTGTATGTGCGTGTGTTTGTGTGTTTGTGTGTGTGCATGTGTGAGTGCGTGTGTGTATGTGCGTGTTTGTGTGTGCATGTGTTTGTGTGTGCGTGTGTGTGAGTGCGTGTGTATGTGCGTGTTTGTGTGTGCGTGTGTGTGTGTTTGTGTGTGCGTGTGTGTGTGTTTGTGTGTGTGTGTTTGTGTGAGTGCGTGTGTGTGCATATGTGTGTGTATGTGCGTGTGTTTGTGTGTGTGTGTGTTTGTGTGAGTGCGTGTGTGTGCATATGTGTGTGTATGTGCGTGTGTTTGTGTGTGTGTGTGTTTGTGTGTGTGTGCGCGTGTGTTTGTGTGTGTCAAACACTAGAACAGGGAGTTTTTTTTAACACTGTGTCATCTTCCATTCCATACTATAACGTCCAGAACATTGTGATCTTTGCAGTTCGGACCTGTGGAAATGACTGAGAGAGATGATCGATGTGGAGGAACACTCAGAGCTTCTGCTGTGCCAGAGGATGAGTGTGATCTCAGCCAGGAGTGTGAGACTCTCACACACTCGCATGCTCCAGTGGTGGTGGTGTGGAGGAACGTGGTGCTGATGAGTGTACTTCACACTGCAGCTGTCTACGGCCTGGTCCTCGTTCCCTCGGCTTCAGCGTACACACTGCTGTGGAGTGAGTCTACGTGTTTATATTTACACTGACATAATCCTTTCACATCAAATTACCACATACTCAGATCTCCATACTACATGGGTGGAGCTAAAGGCTGGTCAGGGGTGGCCAGTGCCATCCTAGTATGAAGCATGGCCACCTCTGTATGACTATTATTACTATTATTATTATTATTATTATTATTATTATTATTATTAGTGTGGTTACTCACAACATGAAACTGAGTGCCTTCCTACAATCTTACTGTAATAGGCCGGATTGAATAATAAAAGCACTACAGCCAATCTCTGGAGATTTTAATGGTTAATTTTATCATTGTCCAAGGCATGATTGTGAAACTGACCACAGTGTTCACAGTAAACAAACAGACGACGAAGCAGTTAGATGACATTTGCATGTATTACTTCAGCTCCTTATTATCTAATAAATCCGCTAATGATGTTGTATTTGAAACATTAGTGTACTTCAGAAGATGTAGTCTAATATTACACCATATGGACAAAAGTAAGTGCTCCCTGACCCTCACACACTTGTGTACGGTTCTTCTCAAAACTCTTCCTCACACTGCTGTACAGAACGTCTCTGTGGAGCATTACAGTTTATCTTCACTGGACCTCAGAGTCCAGTCCCTGCTCCAGCATGACCATGTCCCTGTCCACTAAGCAGCTCCATGAAGTGTGGAGGTGAAGGTTGGAGTGAAGAATTGGAGTGTCCTGCACAGAGCCCTGACTCTGACCTCAACTCCACTGACCACCAACTGACCCCCAGACCTCCTCACTCTCACAACACCAGAGTCTGATCTCACTAAAGCT
The DNA here is from genome assembly GCF_019097595.1 of Hemibagrus wyckioides. NCBI lineage: Eukaryota > Metazoa > Chordata > Actinopteri > Siluriformes > Bagridae > Hemibagrus > Hemibagrus wyckioides. Next base: position 38,059 of record NC_080722.1, on the reverse strand, counting down.
CCTGTAGCTGAATGATCACTAATCCCCACAACATCTAGTGGAGAACCTTCCAGAAGAGAAGAGTGGAGCTGATTAGAACTGTTAAGCGAATAAATCTAGAAAGAGACATTCATCGTGAACGTGTGTGTGTGTGATGGTCACAGAGATGAGGATGAGGTTCTCTCTTCACTCTGGTTCCTTTCAAGGTTTCATCCTCATAACATCTCAGGGAGTTTTTACTCACCACTCTCACCTCCGATTCACTCATTATGGATAAATTAAAATTTTAAACTATGTAATTGTTATTCAGAATTTTTAAATTGCTGTGAAGCTGCTGAGACGATGTTTATTGTTAAAACACAACACAACAGGAATAAAATGAAGTGAAACGAGTTGAACGGTCAGAGCTGGACAGGCTTTTGTCCATACTGTTTATTTTACTTGTGACTTCTTTGTAGTTTACTAGATGATGTTGCTTAGCTCTGTGTGTGTGTGTGTGTGTGTGTGTGTGTGTGTGTGTGTGTGTGTGTGTGTGTGTGTGTGTGTGTGTGTAGCTGTGTGCTGTTTTGTGTTCAGTGCGCTGGGTGTAACTGCAGGAGCACACAGACTGTGGAGTCACAGATCATATAAAGCCTCACTGCCTTTAAGAATCTTCCTTGCTATCGCTAACTCCATGGCCTTCCAGGTAACACACAAACACACACACACACAATAATAACAGATGCTTTGAACCACATGCTTGTGAGAAAGGTTGACAGAGCATCTGGAGACTCTAGTGGTGTCTAGACTGAGATCATGTGTTAAAGTCCAGTCAAGCAGAAAGATCCACATTCATTAGAATTAAAGGATTATGTCACCATGAAAATGAGCGTGGACATTAACATAAACATTAAAATGCTAAAATTAGCATGGAAGTGCTGCAGACAAACACAAGCAAATTCAAATAATTCTGCAAATTGGTTTCAAAATATAGAGTTAGGGTTATGGTGCTGCACAAAATCTAGTTGTGATAATGTAATAAAAATAAAATTAAAAAACCCTAGACCGTGTCCACTTCTTGTTTAAATCTAACTACAGAAACATGATTGCATCCTTAACAATCTCACTGTTTTGACAGAAAAGTAAAGTCAAATTTTCAGTGTTTTTTTTTTTTAAATCTGTTTATCAGAATGATATTTATGAATGGTCTCGAGACCATCGTGTCCATCACAAGTTCTCTGAGACGGACGCAGACCCCCATAATGCCTCTCGGGGATTCTTCTTCGCTCACATTGGCTGGCTGCTGGTAAAGAAACACCCCAAAGTCATTGAGAATGGACAAAAACTGGAGCTGAGTGACCTGAAGAATGACAGAGTCGTCATGTTCCAGAGAAGGTGAGATCATTGGGATCAGATATGTGAGTGGACATGGCACGCTTTACTACCTTTGGGTGCGTTAGAACCCTTTTTTTGGTTGAATTGTGCACTATTTTGCAAACATTTGAGTGTCCTGTAGCGTTTTATAATCCGCCTTCCTGTGCATTTGTCTGATCTTTTATAGCATTTTGAATACAGGGTATGATAAGAGGAATATTGGATTGAAAGAAGAATGGACAGATAAATAGAGGATTAGAAGGATGATTAGGGATGGACATAGACAAGTCAGCGTAGATGGAGAGGATATGTAGACGGATGAAGAAATGAATGTGTGGATGAAAGGAGAGCTAAAGTAGACATGCTGTCTGTAGAGAAGGAATGGATGGAGAGAATAATGAGGAATGAATGGAAAGATCAGACAGTGAAGAATTTCGGGAGAAAATGTAATGCTTTCTTTCTGTCTGTCTGTCTTTTCAGGTTCTATAAGACCTCTGTGGTGGTGATGTGCTTCCTGATCCCTGCAATGTTGCCATGGTTCCTGTGGGCGGAGTCTCTCTGGGTGGGATTTTTTGTATCTGCCCTCCTCAGGTACACACTTGTTCTGAATGCCACCTGGTTAGTGAACAGCGCCGCCCACATGTGGGGGAACCGGCCATACGACGTGACCATCAACCCCCGGGAGAACCGCTTCGTCGCTTTCAGCGCCATCGGTGTGGTTTACTTTCACATACGGTGTTCCTGTACACTCCTGTACACTACACTGCACTTTGTATGTCCTCTCCTCAGCGCTCTGTCACTCTGTATCAACGCTTACTTATAACTTATTCATTTTCCAGGTGAAGGATTCCATAACTACCACCACACCTTCCCATATGATTACGGCACCAGTGAATTCGGCTGCAAGCTGAACCTTACCACCGGTTTCATTGATCTCATGTGTGTTCTGGGTCTGGCGAAAGACCGCCGCCGCGTCCCCAGTGAGCTCGTCATGGCCCGCGCCAAACGCACCGGGGACGGGAGCCATAGGAGTGGATGATGTGGTAATTCATTAAGATTCATTACAGATGCCATGGGAGTGGACAGTGTGTTAAAAATATCAAATAATTGGTCATTTAAAAGGCCAGAGGAGAAAAAACTGAGTAAATATTAATGAGCAATTATTAAAAACACTACAGGAGTAATTATTATAATAATTCTGTAAATTCCTCTAATTAATTAACAACTACTGTAAATCATCTCCTCTATATGACGTGTATTACACTCCTTACTTTAACCCCACCTTTATTTTATTTCCTTCCTTTAATCTTAACTCCGCCCCAATATATTAACTTTAATATCATATGAAATATAAAAGTAGAGGTTAAAATATTAACTTCTCTAAGACTTCTTTATTATTCCCTAAAACTTCCTACTGCACTACTAATAAAGTTTATATTTGTGTGTGTGTGTGTGTGTGTGTGTGTGTGTGTCAGCTGCAGTGATCATCTCTGGATGGAGTCCACTCTGGGCTTGGTCACTTGTTCTTGCGTGTGGAGAGCAGAGTTTATCTCTCTTGAGGACCTTCAGGTTTCCACGTGCTGAATAACCTGTTTTGTAAATAAATTAAACGTAGACGAACAGAGTGATGACGTGTCTGTCCGCAGGGGGTGGGGTGTAGTCGGGTTTAATAAAGGGTTAACTGCTCAACAATCAATCTATAAAAGTTAATAAGACAGTAATATACTGCAGCGCTGAAGCACCTTCTCCTATATTCATTTATCCCACAGCTTTATTGATTGTGATTGGTCAGAAGGTCAGTTTAGTGCCTATAATGACCTCAGAGACTACACTGACCTGCTCTTGGTTGCTGTTGTAGAAAGGACATTATTTAGATTTACATTATTTACTGACCAGTGTCACCCAAATGAGGATGAGGTTCCGTTCAGAGCCTGGTTCCTCTCTAGGTTTCTTCCTCAGATCATCTCAGGGAGTTTTTCCTCACCACCGTCACCTCAGGATTCTCATGAGGGATAAATATTTACTTTACTTTAACCTTTTTTTTTCTTCTCTGTTACTATATTTTTGTAAAGCTGCTTTGAGAAAATGTCCAGTGCTAAAAGCGCTACACAAATAAACTGAATTAAATTCTGAGAGGTTTTTGTCTCTATAATCACAGATCAGTCACAGAGATGTTTTACCAAATCACTGATATGGAGTAAGGAGCCATGTTTCCATAATAAAAGTCTCTGGTTATTTTTAAACATTCTGTTTGTTATAAAGAACTTATTAAATAAATAAATTTCTCTCTCCCTGTCTCTCTCTCTCTCTCTCTCTCTGTCTCTGCTGTTTATCAGGTTATTTCATGTCATAAACTCAGGAGCATGACTGCCCGCCCACCTGATTAAAAGCAGCCAATCACAGATGTAAAGATCTGCCCATGTGACTGTGCTGGACCAATCATATTTTCATTGGGGTTTTTACAAATTAAATGGTGTGTCCTATACAATAAAGCTATAATAAAATTACACTCATCAGTCACTTTAATAGGAACACCTGTACACCTGTGCGTATATGCACTTATCCAATCAATCTGTTTTTGTAAAACATTGTAAAAATGGTAAAAATCCCAGCATGAGATCAGCAGGTGTAGAAATACTCAAACCAAACCCATAATAACAACTTTAATCTTTATAATTTTTTCTGTTCCTATAATTCTGTAAAGCTGCTCTGAGACAATCTTTATTGTTAAAAGCGCTATATAAATAAATTGAGTTGAATAATCGTGCTACAGTTAGAGTCTCAGAGATCAGAGATTTTTCCAGTCTGATGTATAATGTGAACCCCAACTAAGCTCCTGATCTGAATCTGAGAGAGTTTATTCATGATGATGCTGTTTTTTGTGATTAGATAACTGCATAAATGACCAGGTGTTCCTAATAAAGTGAACGGTGAGTGTATAGTGATATATAGACTGCTGACATTACTGTTCACAAAAATATATAATACAAGTATGTTTTAATAATAAAGGTGAAATCCACAAGATCTAAAAATCCAAACATTACACATAAATATAACATACTGCAGCAGCCATGATTATTAAAGTGACCATGCAGAAGGTCTTGGAATTGTCCAAAGACACTGACCAAACCAGACTAAGAAAGCAGTCTGGCCGCAAATGTAAAGAACGAGAGAATGGTTGTTAGGTCACATGACCAGTGGTCACTGATATGAACTGTATTGTGTGGGATTTTAGGATCTGTAAATGTTCTGTAAGGGTTCTCGAGCTTGATCTACTCATTTACTTCTTTTTTATTGACCTTTACATTTTTACATTTACATTTCTGGCATTTGCCAGGTTCTCCAAAGTCTCTGTCAATGAATACATTAACACTGGTTCAATAGGTTACAGACTCAGGATACCATTAGTCTAAAACTGAGCGGGTGTGGGGTTTTTTTGTTGTTTTTTAAATGTATACAACATATAATAATAACATAAAAAAAACAAGAGCTGGGAAAAACAAGAGCTAGTTTAAGGTCTTCAGGAAGAGGTAGGTCTTCAGACATAGTTTAAAGACGGTCAGTGACTCGGCTGTACGGACATCTAAAGGAAGTAAATTCCTCGGTGCCAGAACAGAGAAGAGAGATGGTGGACCAGTCGGTCAGTGTTAGTGGATCTGAGGGCGCGAGGTGCAGTGTGTGGAGTAATAAGATCTTCGAGGTAAGATGGTGCTGGTCCATTCTTGGCTTTGTAGGCAAGGGTAAGTGTTTAGAATCTGATGAAGCTACCGGAATCCAGTGGAGGAGCAGCAGTGGGGTGGTGTGTGTGTGAGAGCAGTGGGGTGGTGTGTGTGTGAGAGCAGTGGGGTGGTGTGTGTGTGAGAGCAGTGGGGTGGTGGTGTGTGAGAGCAGTGGGGTGGTGTGTGTGTGAGAGCAGTGGGGTGGTGTGTGTGTGAGAGCAGTGGGGTGGTGGTGTGTGTGTGAGAGCAGTGGGGTGGTGGTGTGTGTGTGAGAGCAGTGGGGTGGTGTGTGTGTGTGAGAGCAGTGGGGTGGTGTGTGTGTGAGAGCAGTGGGGTGGTGTGTGTGTGAGAGCAGTGGGGTGGTGTGTGTGTGAGAGCAGTGGGGTGGTGGTGTGTGTGTGAGAGCAGTGGGGTGGTGGTGTGTGTGTGAGAGCAGTGGGGTGGTGGTGTGTGAGAGCAGTGGGGTGGTGGGGTGTGTGAGAGCAGTGGGGTGGTGGTGTGTGTGAGAGCAGTGGGGTGGTGTGTGTGTGAGAGCAGTGGGGTGGTGTGTGTGTGAGAGCAGTGGGGTGGTGGTGTGTGTGAGAGCAGTGGGGTGGTGGTGTGTGAGAGCAGTGGGGTGGTGTGTGTGTGAGAGCAGTGGGGTGGTGTGTGTGTGTGAGAGCAGTGGGGTGGTGTGTGTGTGTGAGAGCAGTGGGGTGGTGTGTGTGTGTGTGAGAGCAGTGGGGTGGTGTGTGTGTGAGAGCAGTGGGGTGGTGTGTGTGTGAGAGCAGTGGGGTGGTGTGTGTGTGAGAGCAGTGGGGTGGTGTGTGTGTGAGAGCAGTGGGGTGGTGTGTGTGTGTGAGAGCAGTGGGGTGGTGTGTGTGTGTGAGAGCAGTGGGGTGGTGTGTGTGTGTGAGAGCAGTGGGGTGGTGTGTGTGTGTGAGAGCAGTGGGGTGGTGTGTGTGTGTGAGCAGTGGGGTGGTGGTGTGTGTGTGTGAGAGCAGTGGGGTGGTGTGTGTGTGTGAGAGCAGTGGGGTGGTGTGTGTGTGAGAGCAGTGGGGTGGTGGTGTGTGTGAGAGCAGTGGGGTGGTGTGTGTGTGTGAGAGCAGTGGGGTGGTGTGTGTGTGTGAGAGCAGTGGGGTGGTGTGTGTGTGTGAGAGCAGTGGGGTGGTGTGTGTGTGTGTGTGAGAGCAGTGGGGTGGTGTGTGTGTGTGAGAGCAGTGGGGTGGTGTGTGTGTGTGTGTGAGAGCAGTGGGGTGGTGTGTGTGTGAGAGCAGTGGGGTGGTGTGTGTGTGTGAGAGCAGTGGGGTGGTGTGTGTGTGTGAGAGCAGTGGGGTGGTGTGTGTGTGTGAGAGCAGTGGGGTGGTGTGTGTGTGTGAGAGCAGTGGGGTGGTGTGTGTGTGTGAGAGCAGTGGGGTGGTGTGTGTGTGTGAGAGCAGTGGGGTGGTGTGTGTGTGTGAGAGCAGTGGTATGTTTTCTATTAATTTTAAAATATTATTTTATCTTTATTGTACAGATTTGACTGTAATGAGACATATATTTCTCTATTTTCTATATTTTTATCTCTGTTTTTTATGTTATTTTACAAACCAAATTTAAACTTTATTGGTTTCAGATGTTAGCGGTGAAGATGGCGGGGCCACATGGCGACAGACGGGTTGGTGAGGTCGGAGTTGGCAACAGATGGATTGAGAGTGGAGTGCGCATGGTGGGAAATGTTGGGGATTCCAGAAGCGATCTGGAAATGGAGGAAGAAGCAGCGGGAATTGTGAACGGAGGGAGCGGAGGTAATGAGTGGAATTTAAACAGGAAAAGAAATAAAAACTGGTCAGATATCAGATTCTGATAGTTAAAAAAGAAAACACCAAGTTAGGAAAAGAAAGGAAGAACACAAGGAAATGTTAAAATTGAATTCTGAGCCAACATCAGTAATAAACCCAATAAAATTAACTAAAGCGATTAATGACAAGATAGGGCCGATTCACTGTGCTAAAACGCTGAGAGATGGGAAAATGTTATTGTTCTGCAAAGACAACCGGCAGCAAAAAAAGGAGCTTGGGATAAAAAGGTTACTAGGGAAAAAAGTTTCATGCTCAATCCCAGAAAAGAAGAACTGGGTAAGAGGAGTGATATCTGGAATTCCAACCGATATATCAGCAGAAAGAATCAAAGAGAGTATCTCAGGAACAGCAGTAAAGGAGGTGAGAAGACTGTATTATGTAAAAGACAAAGAAAGGAAGGGAAGCCTATCAGTTATGATTCTATTTGATGAGGGAAAATTACCAGAAAGCATATACCTGGGTTATATGAGGTATGTGGTCCGACCATATGTACCTCCCTCGTTAAGATGTTATAAATGCCAAAGATATGGACATGTAGCTGCAGTTTATAGAGGAAAGCAAAGATGCGCGAGATGTGGAGGAGAACATGAGTATGATGAATGCGAACAAGGAGTAAGTCCTAAATGTTGTAACTGTAGGGGAGAGCATGCTGCAGGGTACAGAGAGCCAGGAGAGACAGAAAATGGTGAAGGTACATGTCAGAGTAGGAGAAGGACTATCATTTGCTGAGGCCATGAAGAAAGTTGGAAAAGAAACGAGAGCCAAAGATAATGAAAGAGCTGCAACTAAAGGAAGGGAAGATAACGTGGAAGAAACTGAGGCAGGAATAAATCAAGATAAATGTCCAGATATAATATGTGTTCAGGAATCCTGGCTTAAACCATGCTTAAATTTCACACTACAGGGATACATTCCAATTCGTAGAGACAGGCAAGGTGGAAATGGTGGGGGAATAGTCACTTTTATCAAACAAAATATAGGGTACAAAGTCACAGAGATCAATCAGGATCAAGAAATAGTAGTGGTAGAAATATGGGAAGGAACAGAAAGTATAATAATAATATAATCCGAAAACTAGTCAGTATCTGGTGTGACCACCATTTGCCTCACGCAGTGCAACACATCTCCTTCGCATAGAGTTGATCAGGTTGTTTATTGTGACCTGTGGAATGTTGGTCCACTTCTCTTCAATGGCTGTGCGAAGTTGCTGGATATTGGCAGGAAATGGAACACGCTGTCGTATATGCCGATCCAGAGCATCCCAAACATCCTCAATGGGTGACATGTCCGGTGAGTACGCTGGCCATGCAAGAACTGGGATGTTTTCAGCTTCCAGGAATTGTGTTCAGATCCTTGCAACATGGGGCCGTGCATTATCGTGCTGCAACATGAGGTGCTGGTTGTGGATGAATGGCACAACAATGGGCCTCAGGATCTCATCACGGTATCTCTGTGCATTCAAAATGCCATCAACAAAATGCACCTGTGTTCGTTGTCCATAACATACGCCTGCCCATACCATAACCCCACCTCCACCTCCACCATGGGCCACTCCATCCACAACGTTGACATCAGCAAACCGCTCACCCACACGACGCCATACACACTGTCTGCCATCTGCCCTGTACAGTGAAAACCAGGATTCATCCGTGAAGAGAACACCTCTCTAAAGTGCCAGTTGGCACCAGTCAGTTTCGATGACGAACTGCAGTCAGGTCGAGACCCCGATGAGGACGATGAGCATGCAGATGAGCTTCCCTGAGACGGTTTCTGACAGTTTTTGCAGAAATTCTTTGGTTATGCAAACCGATTGTTGCAGCAGCTGTCCGGGTGGCTGGTCTCAGACCATCTTGGAGGTGAAGATGCTGGATGTGGAGGTCCTGGGCTGGTGTGGTTACATGTGGTCTGCGGTTGTGAGGCCGGTTGGATGTACTGCCAAATTCTCTGAAACGCCTTTGGAGACGGCTTATGGTAGAGAAATGAGCATTGGTGATTGAGAGAAATGGTGGACATTCCTGCAGTCATCATGCCAATTGCACGCTCCATCAAAACTTGCGACATCTGTGGCATTGTGCTGTGTGATAAAACTGCACATTTTACAGTGGCCTTTTATTGTGGTCAGCCTAAGGCACACCTGTGCAATAATCATGCTGTCTAATCAGCATCTTGATATGCCACACCTGTGAGGTGGATGAATTATCTCAGCAAAGGAGAAGTGCTCACTAACAGATTTAGACAGATTTGTAAACAATATTTGAGAGAAATAGGCCTTTTGTGTACATAGAAAAAGTCTTGGATCTTTGAGTTCAGCTCATGAAAAATGGGGCACCTCTATTAGCATCCACATCCACCTCTATAGCATCATTATGACGCCACGGCAATGAATAGTCAATTTTCATTACGATTATTTTTCTCAAAAAAGACATTCTTGATGCTGTATGCAGCAAACTGCAATCTCCGGAGGACGCAGCATCCCAAAATGAGATGCAGGGAATATAGAAACACTGTATAACAGTGCGCTGTGTCACAGGCTCTTATAGCGAACATGAATAAAATGACATTACATATAGCAAAAAAACAAATAAACACAATTCAAGTTTCCTTTCACTGCAGCAAAAAAAACAAAAAAAAACCCACAGGGGATCTGGAATAAAGGCAAACTGTTTGTTTTGTGCAAAAGAAAACCCAAAAGCAAAAATGGTTCTTGAAAAAGCCTACCAGCTATTTTGAGGAATCAAATTAATTTTCTTAAAAAGTCCGCCTTGAAAATGTATTTGTAAGGATGTCCCCAACCAAATCGATTTCTTCTCCTCTGTCAGCCATTGTGAGTTAATATATATATATTATTTAGTTTGTGCGGGTCACTGCCTCTGACGACTCCAATTATCCAATCAAAGGACGGGAAATTGCTGACGTAATCGTACACCTGCTAGATGGCCCCCAGTGACGCCAACTCCAAATCTGATTGGTTAATGGAACAGTTTCATTGCCACTTATTTTAAGCTCTGGGCGCCTGCACTATTGATTCTGAAGGCCTTAAGGCAGATTTCCACTCTGGGAACACATGATGTCATCCACTGTCTGAAATATGATTGGATAAATACTCTTATCATAAATATACACTACTGGAAGCAGCGCAACCGAGAGAAAAGCTATGAAATGTAGAGAATAGACTATTGGGAATAATTTATTACACATTCATGGAAAATATATTAAATATATTAAAATGCAGTGATTCAGATCACTGCTGTTTAGGGCAGCAGAGAAGGACTTACTGACCCTGACGGTCCACCACTGCTACCAACCAAGTTGCGCTCCATACTCCAATCCAGTAGGTGGCGGAATATGCACCTTAACGCTATTTAAGCAACAGAAGAGGAAGAAGAAGAAGAAGAAGAAGAAGAAGAAGAAGAAGGCGAAGAAGAGGAAGAGGACATTAGCGGTGAAGTATTTCCGCCGAGAGATTGCGTGGTGCGCATGCGCTGTGCTGAACCTCTGTGAAAATGGCGGCGCTGGCTGGAGGACGCCGAGTTGTTTTCAGAAACAGAGGACAAATCTTTTATAATTTATTTTCCGCGAGAGCAGGTCAGTGTCTCTGTCTCTGTGAGTTTTATTTATTCTTATAAACTTATGTTAAAAGTGAGTTGTTTAATGATGTGTTTATACCAAAACACGCTAAGGTCTGATATAACCTTATTCTCAGTGTTAGGCGATGTAGATTATTATTATTATTATTATTATTATTATTATTATTATTATTATTACTATACACTTATTTTCCTTTTTCAGTGTAATACGCGGCACATTTCAGCCTTGTTGTAGAATTTTAAACAGAAGAGAGAAACAGCGTTAATAACAGCTGTAAAGTCTGGACTGGTCAATTTATTAATTTAAGCCTAAAATCCTCTGAGGGAAACGGGCATTATTCAAAAAAAATATAAAACTATCCGCAGATTGTTATTTTAATGTGACAATATTACATACACTAATCATTAATGACATGTCGTGACCATGATGACCTGGTCACAGTGCTACCTGTCCGGGGGCGGGGCTTATTATCCAGCTGTGACCAGGCAGGTCTCTCAGGTGATGTTGGAAAACAGCTGGTGGTGTTCAGTGGTCAGTACAGTCTCTAAAGTTCTCCAAGGAACAACAGCAGGTTCAGATTTATCCCCAAGTCCCTGTGTCCGGTCACTCCGGTTATTCACCTCACTGAGCCGTGGTTTTGAATGTTATGGCTGGTCAGTGTCGTTAGTCACATTTTGAATGCGTTTAATATTTACAATAATTTAAATCCTGTTTATTTATTAAAATAATGTAAAGAAATAAGCAACATTAATGCTTAGGGGTGCACGTGTGTGTGCGTGTGTGTGCAGCCTCCGGTTCCTCGCGGGATGTGCTCCCCGGACCATATCCTCACACAGCAGAAGAGCGAGCTGCTGCCGCAAAGAAGTACAACGTAAGACTGGAGGACTACCAGCCACACCCTGATAATGGACAGGGGTTGGTTACACACACACACACACACACATTCTATTTTCTTGACAGGTTTATCTTCTAGCTAGTTCAGTCTGAGTCAGAACATTTAATAATCACATTATCGTGTTCATCATGTCTCTTTTGGACTGAGGAGACCTGGATGGAGGTGCTTGGTCCATGTTTGATGAAAACACACACCTCATACCAAATTCCAAGCATGCTGGTGGAGGGCTGATGATTTGGGCTTGTTTGCAGCCCCAGGAGATGGGAGACTTGCGGTCACTAAAACAGTGAACTGTGAACAGGAGGATGAGACCAGTCACATCAGGAAATGGTCATCTGGTGTTGTAATGACCATTCAGTCTTATACTCCACTGTGTCTGCTCCATACAGTGAAAGACTGTGGAAGTCATGCATGCTCTGAAGAACAGAAACTCTTCTAAATTGTTATAAAATTCTTCTGTTGTTGGACCATGTACTGAAGCGAGGTGATGCGGTATAACCCGAGGCTGTTACAGTACATCATTATCTGTCGCATCGAGGGACTAGGTTATAAAATTTCTCTCAAACCTGAACACTGCATGAGTGACAGTGAATAAAACCTTATGTTTATGATGTCTCCAGATTGAGTGAAGCAATAAAAGCTAACCCTACATTTAGTTACCACACCTGGCTAGCTCTTTCTTTAAGCTGCAGTGTTCACACCGCACCGCTATCTGTGTTAGCATTCAGTCACTGCTGTGTTCACACCGCACCGCTATCTGTGTTAGCATTCAGTCATTGCTGTGTTCACACTGTATGATGGATCGGTGACGGGAGGTTTCACACTGCATGACTTCATAATAGGTAGAATCGTCCATAACTCTGTCTGGTCCACAAGCTGCGTTCCACAACCGAACGTAAGGCAGAAATAATAAAGAAATAACGCAAGATCACACATGAGATCAGAGTTCTCGCGCAAGACTGAGAATGGAACCCTGCAAAAAGTTCTCCATCCAAATGGTCAGTGTAGGAAACAAGGATTGTCTGTTCTGTAGAATTGACCAAATGAATAATTTTGCAGTGTCCTGCTGCTGATGTTTCTGCTTTTATTTTTTTATTTAATTGTAAAGCTTATTTATTCTGATATAACTATATTTGAGACATTTTTGTTTGATAAAATCCTATAAACTCCATTAAACTATAATATTGTGCTCCAACTGAAGCCGTGCTTGCTGTTATTATGGTCGATAACTCCTCCCTGAACTGACCGCTGCCCTGTATCTCGCTCTCTCATTGGCTGTAGGTCATCGCCGAGGTATGTTTCAGTCAGAATTCCTTTCACACTGCAGGACTTTGAGTTGGCGTGTGTGATTGTGTGATTGTCACTCGCGTGCACAAGCTCCGATTGGCTTTGATTTTGCAAAACTAGTCAGTGACTGAAAAGTCGTTCAGTGTGAACTCGGCATTACTGAAGTGTCTCAGAAGGTTGCAACAATCTTTTTTAAATTCTGCAAATAGGAAATAAATGACTGCGGCTCTATGCTGTAGTTTGGTGTTGTGTCCCAGCAGTATTTCTGTGGTTTAATGAAATAAATAAATACACATCCTTTATTTACTCTATGTAGCTTATGGAGCAATCACTAACAGGTGTTGCTTTATTTATTGTTTGTTGCTGTAGCTATGGCGATTACCCAATTCTGCCGGACCGCTCCCAGCATGAGCGAGACCCCTGGTACCAGTGGGACCATCCAGACCTGCGGAGGAACTGGGGCGAACCGGTACACTCACACCACACAGAACGAAACCGGATCAGATAGATAGATACGACTTTATTGTCATTGCAAAGTACAGGTACAATCGACCCAAAACAAACCAAACAGAACTGAACCGGATCAGACCAGATATAATTGACTCAAAACTGAAACAAAGCAAGCAGAACTGAACTGGATCAGACCTAATTAAACTGAAACAAACCACATTAGCATGCGTTGTGTATAATGTATCACGTCCCCATGTTTGGGACTGCTGTAGCTCAGAGGATAAGGCATTCTGATCAAATATCTGCACCTCCAAGCCCCAACTGCCCCTTGAGCCTGGCCCTTAAGGTTACTGCTCCATTGTATAAATGAGATTAATGTAAATTTTAATGTGATTTGACTTGAATTTATATCATGTGTGTGTGACTGATACAGGCTTTAATGCTTTGTGTGTGTGTGTGTAGATTCACTTTGACTTTGACATGTACATCAGGAACAGAGTGGACACATCTCCCAGCCCCGTTGACTGGTCCACCATGTGCAAGCGCTTCTTTGGGTTCTTCACCTTCATGATGGTCATGTTTGGCCTGGGGGAGATGTTCCCTGCCTACCAACCTGTAGTAAGTCTCTCTCTCTCTCACACACACACACACACACACACACACACACACGGGGCAGTGTTCCTCCCTAAACAACCTTTTAGCAGTAATTCCAAACGTAAATGTACAGGAAATGCAGAATAAATTATTGAGCAGTTAATTCAATTCATTTTTATTTGTATTAACTCTTTCTAGCGCTTTTAACAATGAACATCATCTCAAAGCAGCCTTACAGAAAATGGGAACAAAAAACATACAAAAAGTTCTAGATATTAGACAAAATCATCCCTAGTGATCAAGCCTATGGTGACTATGGCAAGGACAAACTCCCAGGACAGATGGTATGAGGAAGAAACCTTGAGAGGAACCAGACTCAAAAGGGAAACGCATCTTCATTTGGGTGACACAGGAGAGTATGATTTATAAATTATTATAAACAGCGAAGTGTGTGATATGAACAATGTCCTTTCTGCAGTTATGTACAGTCTACAGTGTGATGTAGAATGTTAGTGTGTGTATTGATTAGGAGGTTGTTGTCCTCCTCAAAGTCCACATAGGGCTGGCAGCATTGCTTTGATATACCCAAATCCTCACAAAGCAGAATCCAGCTGGTTCTGGTTCTTCTCTGGATGCTTTAGGATTCTTGCAGGATTGGTCTCTGTCTACTGGAGCTGGAACAGCCTCCAGATGCCTCGGGATGGGTAGAAAAAGGAACAGGTGGAAAGGAATTAGCGTAGCTGCTGTTCATGATATTAGCAGTACTAGATGATAATGTGTATTTAATCAGATGTACTGGAGCCCAAGGTTATGGGATGTTAGATGTTTGCAAGGATAAAGAGATGAGTCTTTAGTCTACATTTAAACTGGGAGACTGTGTCTGAGCCCCGAAGACTAGTCCAAAGTTTAGGAGCTAAATACGAAAACGCTCTACCCCCTTTTGTGGACTTTAATATTCTGGGAACTACCAGAAGTCCGGAATTTTGTGATCTTAAAGAGCGTGGTGGATTGTAACGTGTTAGAAGACTGGAGAGATACACTATATTGCCAAAAGTATTCGCTCACCTACCTTGACTCGCATATGAACTTAAGTGACATCCCATTCCTAATCCATAGGGTTCAATATGACGTCAGTCCACCCTTTGCAGCTATAACAGCTTCAACTCTTCTGGGAAGGCTGTCCACAAGGTTTAGGAGTGTGTTTATGGGAATTTTTGACCATTCTTCCAGAAGCGCATTTGTGAGGTCACACACTGATGTTGGACGAGAAGGTCTGGCTCTCAGTCTCCGCTCTAATTCATCCCAAAGGTGTTCTATGGGGTTGAGGTCAGGACTCTGTGCAGGTCAGTCAAGTTCCTCCACACCAGACTCTGTCATCCATGTCTTTATGGACCTTGCTTTGGTCACTGGTGCACAGTCATGTTGGAAGAGGAAGGGGCCAGCTCCAAACTGTTCCCACAAAGTTGGGAGCATGGAATTGTCCAAAATGTCTTGGTATGCTGAAGCATTCAGAGTTCCTTTCACTGGAACTAAGGGGCCAAGCCCAGCTCCTGAAAAACAACCCCACACCATAATCCCCCCTCCACCAAACTTTACACTTGGCACAATGCAGTCAGACAAGTACCGTTCTCCTGGCAACCGCCAAACCCAGACTCGTCCATCAGATGGCCAGATGGAGAAGCGCGATTCGTCACTCCAGAGAACGCGTCTCCACTGCTCTAGAGTCCAGTGGCGGCGTGCTTTACACCACTGCATCCGACGCTTTGCATTGCACTTGGTGATGTATGGCTTGGATGCAGCTGCTCGGCCATGGAAACCCATTCCATGAAGCTCTCTGCGCACTGTTCTTGAGCTAATCTGAAGGCCACATGAAGTTTGGAGGTCTGTAGCGATTGACTCTGCAGAAAGTTGGCGACCTCTTCGCACTATGCGCCTCAGCATCCGCTGACCCCGCTCCGTCAGTTTACGTGGCCTACCACTTCGTGGCTGAGTTGCTGTCGTTCCCAAACACTTCCACGTTCTTATAATACAGCTGACAGTTGTCTGTGGAATATTTAGGAGCAAGGAAATTTCACGACTGGATTTGTTGCACAGGTGGCATCCTATCACAGTTCCACGCTGGAATTCACTGAGCTCCTGAGAGCGACCTATTCTTTCACAAATGTTTGTAAAAACAGTCTGCATGCCTAGGTGCTTGATTTTATACACCTGTGGCCATGGAAGTGATTGGAACACCTGATTCTGATTATTTGGATGGGTGAGCGAATACTTTTGGCAATATAGTGTAGGTGGGAGCTAAACCAATTAGAGCCTTGTATGTAAGTAGAGCTAGTTTATAGTCAATTCTAAACTTCACAGGTAGCCAGTGCAGGGATGATAATATTGGGGTTATATGATCATATCTTCTTGATCTGGTAAGAACTCTGGCGGCTGCATTCTGGACTAACTGTAGCTTGTTTATTGAAGATGCAGGACAAACACCTAGTAATGCATTACAGTAGTCCAGTCTGGAGGTCAGGAATGCATGAACTAGTTTTTCTGCATCAGATACAGATAAAATGTTCCTAAGCTTGGCAATATTTCTAAGATGGAAGAAGGCTGTTTTTGTGATATTAGAAATATGATTTTCAAAGGACAAGTTGCTGTCTAATATTACACCCAGGTCTTTCACTGTTGAGCTAGTAGTAACAGTACATCCTTCTAGATGCAAGCTGAATTGCGAGAGCTTCTGTGTACTGGTTTTTGTATCAATAAGTAATATCTCTGTCTTATCAGAATTTAATAATAGGAAATTATCAGTCATCCAATCTTTAATATCTTTAACACACTCAGTTAGTCTAGACAGATTAGATATTTCATCTGGTTTTGATGAGATATATAACTGGGTATCATCGGCATAACAATGGAAACTAATCCCATGCCTTCTAATGATGTCACCCAATGGAAGCATGTATGAGAAAAGCAAACTGAGAAAAGCAGAGGTCCTAAAACTGACCCTTGTGGGACCCCGTATTTCACTGGCACTACACTGGACTGTTCTCCATTTAAATCTACAAAATGGTATCTGACGGGTAGGATCTAAACCATTTTAATGTCCCTGCATACCTGTGTGATTTTGTGATTGATCTACAAGAATATTATGATCTATAGTGTGGAATGCAGCACTAAGATCAAGTAAGACTAATGTTGAGATGCAGCCTTGTTCCGAAGCTAAAAACATTTTAGCTTCATTAGTGATTTTAACTAGTGCAGTTTCTGTACTATGATGGGGCCTGAAACCTGACTGAAATTCTTCAAGGATATTGTTTTCCTGTAGGAAGGAGCATAATTGAGCTGATACCTTTTCTAATATTTTAGATATAAACAGAAGGTTTGAAATCGGTCTGTAATTTATTTCATTAGGGTCTAGTTTCGGTTTTTTAAGAAGAGTCTTAATAACTGCTAACTTGAGAGGTTTTGGGACATGACCTAGATATAACGAGGAATTAATAATATTGAGAAGAGGCTCTCCAGCTGCATGTATCACTTCTTTCAAAGTCAAGTCAAAGAAGCTTTATTGTCACTTCAACCATATATATCAGATGCAGTACACAGTGAAGTGAAACAACATTCCTCCTAGACCAGAGGTGCTACACAGAACACAGACAAAGTACAGAGACACAGACAAACATAGATCTATATCATAGAGATAAAAACTAAACTATACTTAAGGTGCAAGAAAAACTAGACATACGACAGAAGTGCACAGGATGACGAGACAGGACAGTGCAGACAAACAACATATAGACGGACTCTGTGCAAAAGAACAGTGTAGACAGTGAGAGCAAATATTAAAGTGACACATGTAAACAGGATCAATATAAAGTTTAATGTAAAGTGACATATGCGTGCAAACAGGACAATTTGTGTGTGTGTGTGTCGGCACACACAAGTTGGAATTGGATCTAACAAACACGTTGTTGGTTTAGCCGTGGTGATAAGTTTAACTAGCTCTTCCTGCCCTATGCTGGTAAAGCATTGTAGCTTTAAGTGTGGAGCTTTAGGCTGGTCTGGATCACCGGATACTGTCAAAGGTTGAACATCCAATATTTTGTTCCTGATACTATCAATTTTAGTCCTCACTTCTAAACTGTGCTGAAATACTCTCTCCAGAAATCTGATGTTTTGTTAGTTTAGCCACTGTACTGAATAAGAATCCGGGATTGTTCTGGTTTATTTCTATCAGATTGCTCAGATGTTCAGCCCTAGCAGCTTTTAGAGCCTGTCTATAGTTGGACAGACTGTCTTTATACACAATTCTAAAAACTTCTAATTTAGTTGTTCTCCACTTTGGCTCGAGGTCACGGGTTTCTCTCTTGAGGGTGTGAGTATGACTGTTGTACCACGGTGCAGGTGTTTTATCTCTGACCTTTTTTAGTCGGATGGAGGCAACAGTGTCTAGTGTGCTGGTGAAAATATTGCCTATGCTGTTAGTTAATCTAAATCATCTGCATTTATGGGTCTAGTAAGAAGTTGAATCTGTCTTTAGTGGTCAGAGTTATAGTTCTACCAAATCGATAACATGGAGAGACGTATCTAATATGTTTTACAGGTAAAGTGTATACTAAGAGGTGATGGTCTGTGATGTTATATCGTTTTGAGGTAGAATATCTATATCGGTGACATCTGTTCCATGTGACATAAAATCTGGTTAAATCTGGACTGTACCAAGATTATCATCAGTGACTCTGAGCAGTGTTCTGTTAGTTGGCTAGCTCTCTCTTTATGCAGCCCCACCAGCTAAAAGCCCTGATGACCAGTCTGTGTCCCAGTCTGCTATATATGAAGACCAAAATCTACACTCAACATTGCCAAGATGCTATTCTCTCTCTCTCTCTCTCTCTCTCTCACACACACACATTCTGATCTCTCTAATGAACTAGTGGTTTCAGCTTGCAGTCCCTCTGCTCACAGCATGTGTTTTCACACCATTCTGTATCAACTCTAGAGACTGTAGTGATAAGCAGCAGTTTTCTGGTTGTCTTTCCCTTCACTGATTGTATTTGTGTTTATTAGAATGTATTTATTGTGTATTAGAAAATGTGGTGGTTTTGTGTGCAGGCTCCAAAGCAGTATCCCTACAACAACCTGTACCTGGAACATGGTGGAGATCCTGAGAAGCAGTCAGAAGCTGTTAAACATTATGAGATTTAAGATTTTGTGTGATTTACTTCTGTGTATGTGCATAATAAAGTTAAAGCTAAACCTTTCATTCTTTCTGTTTAATGTTTTGCTTTAACATATACACAGTGATATTTATGCAGTAATTTCTGTTTTCAGTCTAGACGACTAAGTTAGAGAGAATAAAAGTGAAGGGCCAGATTAGTGAGAGCAGAGAAAAGAAGTTGGAACACTAAAGAAATTAAAATTAAATAAATCATTATTCAGTTCATTTAGAGACTCAAAAAGAGAAAGGAAGTATTGTCTATCATTACTAACAGAACAAAAATGTAAGGAGAAATCTATAGATCTACACTCTGTAATAATATAATAATAAATATTTAATTTGAATGTTTACTGTGTTTTGTGTAAGTTGTGGAATGTTATTGTATAAGAGATGAAGTTCAGAGTGACCATTTGAGTTTAGTGTTTGTTGATCTTTATTAGTGTGATTTATATCAATAGAATGATACAGTAATCTCCCGCTGTACCACGGTTCATTTATCGTGGTCATGGTATATTGTGGGTTTTTATTTGGAACTTAATTTTTTTTGCGGATTTTCCCGGTACATTGCGGTATCCGCAAACCTTATAGTGAATTGTTTTTATGTTTAAATAAGGTAATATATTAATAAAAAATATAATTATTAATTACAAAATATAAGCATTTTAATTAAAATGAAATAAAATAATATATAATATATCTGTTCAGGGTATTTACTCAAGTGACAAAGAACACGTAGTGTTTAGGAAAGCGCGGTGCGGGGATGCTGAAAATCAAAATGCAGTATGGCTGGAGGAATGAGTCTGGCCAATCGGAATGCCCCATTCATTTAATCACGGTTGTGATTGGCTGCTGGCTATGCGTGCAGTTGGGGAAAGGAAAGCAGAATTCTCCAGCATCCCAGTTCTTCGCGTGTCATTGTCCCGAGTGTTTGGTTTTGTTCTGTGTACGCTGTATTTTTACGTTTTTTTTGCAAGCCCTGTTATGTCACCCAAATGCTCTGCAACTTCTAGCTTCTGGCAAGGAACAAACATACATAGATACAGTACAAATACAAATACAAACAGAACAAATGTTTTCTGTGTGTGTTTAAAGACTCTGGGAGGGTCATTTATGGCTTAAACAATAAAAAAAAGCATTTGGGGGTGGCGTCCGTGTTTTGCAGATTTTCTGTACTTTAATTTCCTGTAGGTCATATTTTAAACTCCAGTTCAGAGTTACGTGGGGGGTGGGGGGATTTCTCTTCTGTGGTGCACATTGAGAGGATAAATATGACGCTGAGAGTGATTTCTGCAGAAGCCAATCTCCTGCTCATCCTGACTGATGACGTAAGCAGAAGGTGATGATCTTTAATCGTAGCTCTGTTGTTAGAGGATCTTCAGCATTGAAATGTTAGCATGCTATCACACAGTCTGTTATAGAATTTGGCCCAGAATTTTATTGGAATTAATACATACTCTTACATGTGTAAAGTAGAAGCAGGGTTAGCACAGCTTTCTCCCCAGGGTTATGAAGCCTGCTCTGAAGCTCTAATAGAACCCCAATCAGAAACTGAGCAGCACTTCAGCCTCATGTCAGGTGAATACCAGGACGTAACAATACTGAACATCACGGAACTGAGGGGGAAATACGTCACTCTGAAACATTAGCAGAAGCTGGATATCAGCTAACATCCGCCAACTACACAACAAACCTACAAGACCAAAAAGGTTAGAAAGCTGTGAAAGATAAAACCTGCTCAGGTGCAGAAGAGCAGAAATTAAGTTTTTCCTTCACTGATGTGAAAGCATGAAACAAGCCGTTATTAATGTGCTGGATTCATCCAGTCATGGCTGTTTGTTACATACAGTGAGGGTGTAAAATAAAAAAATGATTTGATCCCCTGCTGATTTTGTACGTTTTCCCACTGACAAAGAAATGACCAGTCTGTAATTTTAATGGTAGGTGTATTTGAACAGTGAGAGACAGAATAACAACAAAAAAATCCAGAAAAATGCATTTCAGAAAAGTTCTACATTGATTTGCATTTTAATGAGTAAAATAAGTATTTGATCCCCTATCAATCAGAAAGATTTCTGTCTCCCAGGTGTCTTTTATACAGGTAAGGAGCTGAGATTACAGTAGGAGCACTCTCGGGGAGTGCTCTTAATCTCAGCTCCTTAACTGTATGAAAGACACCTCTCCACAGAAGGAAGCAATCAATCAGATTCCAAACTCTCCATCATGGTCAAGACCAAAGAGCTGTCCATGGATGTCAGGGACAAGATTGTAGACCTACACAAGATTGGAATGAGCTACAAGACCATCGCCAAGCCGCTTGGTGAGAAGGTGACAACAGTTGGTGTGATTATTCCCAAATGGAAGAAACACAAAAGGACTGTCAGTCTTCCTCGGTCTGGGGCTCCATGCAAGATCTCACCTCATGGAGTTTCAATGATCATGAGAACGGCGAGGAATCAGCCCAGAATTACACTGGAGGATTTTGTGGAGGATCCCCACCGTCAAACATGGAGGTGGAAACATTATGCTTTGGGGGTGTTTTTCTGCTAAGGGGACAGGACAACCGCACCGCCTCAAAGGGACGATGGACGGAGCCATGTACCATCAAATCTTGAGTGAGAACCTCCTTCCCTCAGCCAGGGCATTGAAAATGGGTCGTGGATGGATATTCCAGCCTGACAATGACCCAAAACACACGGCCAAGGCAACAAAGGAGTGGTTCAAAAAGAAGCACATTAAGGTCCTGTAGTGGCCTAGCCAGTGTCCAGACCTTAATCCCATAGAAAATCTGTGGAGGGAGCTGAAGGGTCAGCCACAAATCCTTAATGACTTGGAGAGGATCTGCAAAGAGGAGTGGGCCCAAATTCCTTGAGATGTGAGATGTGTGCAAACCTGGTGGCCAACTACAAGAAATGTCTGACGTCTGTGATTGCCAACAAGGGTTTGGCACCAAGTACTAAGTCATGTTTTGCAAAGGGGTCAAATACTTATTTCACTCAATAAAATGCAAATCAATGTATAGCTTTTTTGAAATGTGTTTTTCTGGATTTTTTTGTTGTTATTCTGTCTCTCACTGTTCAGATAAACCTACCATTAAAATTATAGACTGGTCATTTCTGTCAGTGGGCAAACGTACAAAATCAGCAGGGGATCAAATCATTTTTTCCCTCACTGTATATGTGAATAAGAAGAAGGTTGCAGCAGGGTTTAGGAATGTAGAGTGTGAAAGTTCAGATTATAAGCTCCTTGTCTGTTCTATCAGGAATGGCACATGGATCCAGGTGGCACTGTGAGATTTTACTGCAGTGCTCTTAGAAGAACAGACCCAGAGTTTACACCAGAGTGTCCATCTTAGTGTGCTTCATTATTCGCTCCGAGGTGCCGGACGTCCAGCTGCTGGACGCTCATAGCAGTAATGTTGGGTAGCCAGTGAGTGTGTTCTGATCTGATGTATTTAATTCATGGATTAATCAGTGTTGTACACATGCTCAAGGAATCAAAAGCCTTGAAGAACGATTCCAGATAGACAAGTATTTAAGTGTAATGGCTGAAACCAAAACCATAGGCTTTTTTATACAGTAAAACTTCATCATTCTTCTTTTTTTTCTTTTTTTAATGAATGATCATCACCATCATCGTCTCATCATTACACTCATTGTGTAAGAGTAGGAAGGTAGATTGACTGGTAAATCAAGACAATCGAGACTTCTTCACCACAACAGACCAATACATAGACCGCATTGCTGCTGCTGCTGCTGCACCAATCCATCTGTCAATCTCACTCTCCATCCATCCCTCACTTGTAAATAAAACCCCGAGATACTTAAACTCCTCCTGTTGAGGGAGGAACACCCCTCCAATCTGGAGAGGACAAACCACCTTTTTCTGGTCGAGAACCATGGCCACGGATTTGGAGGTGTTGATCCACATCCTAGCCGCTTTGCACTCGGCTGCGAACTGCCCCAGCACATGCTGTAAGTCCTCGCTCAAAGGATCCAACAGGACATCATCTGCAAAAAGCAGAGATGAAATCCTATGGTCCCCAAACCGGACTCCCTCCACCACCTGGCTTCCCCTAGAAATTCTGTCCATAAAAATAATGAACAGAACCGGTGACAAAGGACAGCCCTGCCGGAGTCCAACGTGCACTGGGAACAGATCTGACTTACAGCTGGCAATGTGAACCAAGCTCCTGCTCCGGTCACACAGAGACCGAACAGCCCTTAACAAAGGGCCACGAACTCCGAGAGCACCTCCCACAGAATGCCATGAGGGACACGGTCGAATGCCTTCTCCAAGTCCACAAAACACATGTGGACTGGTTGGGCAAACTTCCATGAACCCTCAAGCACCCTGTGAAGGGTATAGAGCTGGTCCAGTGTTCCACGACTAGGACGAAAACTGCATTGTTCCTCATGAATCCGAGGTTCAACTAAAGGTTGGACTCTCCTCTCCAGTACCCTGGAATAGACTTTCCCTGGGAGGCTGAGGAGTGTGATCCCCCTGTTGGAACACACCCTCCGATCCCCCTTCTTAAAAAGAGGGACCACCAGCCTGGTCGCCCAGTCCAGAGGCACTGTCCCTGACTGCCACGCTATGTTGCAGAGACATGTCATGCCAAGACAGCCCCACAACATCCAAAGACTTAAGGTACTCAGGGCGAATCTCATCCACTCCTGGCACCTTACCACCAAGGAGCTGCTGGACTACCTCAGTGACTTCATCTTGGGTAATGGATGAATCTACCTCTGAGTTCTCAGCCTCTGCTTCCTCTATGGAAGGCGTGTCAGTGGGATTGAGGAGATCCTCAAAGTATTCCTTCCACCTTCCAACAATATCCCCAGTCAAGGTCAGCAACTCTCCACCCGCACTGTAAACAGTGTTGGCAGAGCTGCTTACCCTTTCTGAGGCGCCGGACAGTCTGCCAGAATTTCCCCGAGGCCGACCGATAGTCCTTCTCTATGGCCTCACCAAACTTCTCCCAGACCCAAGTTTTTGCTTCTACAACCACCCGGGCTGTAGATTGTTTGGCCTGCTGGTACTCATCAGCTGCCTCCGGGGGCCCCCAAAAGCCAACCAGGCTCGATAGGATTCCTTCTTCAGCTTGACTGCATCCCTTACTTCCAGCATCCACCACTGGGTTCGGGGATTGCCGCCACGACAGGCACCAGAGACCTTATGGGCACAGCTCCTGATAGCTGCGTCAACAATGGAGGAGGAAAACATGGTCCACTCAGACTCAATGTCCCCAACCTCCCTCGGAATCTTGTCGAAACTCTTCCGGAGGTGGGCGTTGAAGACCTAACCCTAACCCTAACCCTCATGGGTCATTGATTGCTGTTGTAGAAAGGACATTAATCAGTTACAGTTACATTATTTACTGTTTAGTGTCACCCAGATGAGGATGGGTTCCCTTCTGAGCCTGGTTCCTCTCAAGTTTTCTTCCTCATATCATCTCAGTGTGAGTTTCTTCCCTCAAGCCATCAGGCTCTTCAACACCCAGGACTGAAATGCACAAAACTCTCTGTCTCTCACACACACATGCATGCTTCTGGAGCATGTGGTGACTCAAAACAGTCCTGAAGAGCAGAGATGGCTCTTGCTGGCCAGATTTTAACCTGTTTCAGAACCTGTTTAGAGCGTCTGATGAGTGGTCTGTATGCAGGAATCAACATAACAGAGATGTGGTCTGAGTAGTTGAGGTGGGGGCGGGGCACCACACATTATGTGCCGGGAATGTTTGTGTAAACAAGATCCAGCCTGTTCGCCCCTCTTGTCGCAAAGTACACATGCTGATGGAATTTAGGAAGAACAGACTTGAGATTTGCATGGTTGAAATCTCCGGTGATAATAAACAGTCCGTCGGGGTGAGCTCTGCAGCTCACTAATAATAAAAGCCTCCTTAGCATTAGCACTGCATGGAATGTACACTCCAAAAATGAAAGCGGTAGTGATTTCACGTGGTAAATAAAAAGGTCTGCATCTAACAGTCACAAACTCCACTAGTGATGAACAGTAATTTGACACAAGTACAGAGTCCTTTGTTGGCATGAAACACGGTTAGTCCAGCTAGCTTAATGGCAGCATCTGGAAGTCTGTCACTAAGCCACGTCTCCATAAAAACCAAAACGCAACAGTCTCTGTACTCTCGCCGTGTAGTTCACTGGAGTTGGATGTAGTCCAATTTATTGTCCAGTGAGCAGACTTTGGACAAAATGATGGAGGGGAGTGCCGGCCGGCTAGGGTTTGTTTTTAGCCTAGCATGGACACCTGCCCCTTTTACGTGCTTCCGCTTCCTCGAGCACCGCTTGCGACGTTCTCTCTCCTGACCACCAGCATCAGGCAATGCTGAGGACTGAAGGCCTGGTCTTTGCAGCAAGTCGAGGTTGCGAAGTTTGCTGAGTATATCATGCAGGTTAGTAACTGCATGATTTATGAGCTGTATATATATCGTCTGCTGGTCGTATACATGAACACCACTGTCTTTGGTGTCCATGCACCTTGAAATTCAGGCTAAAACAAAGACATAGTACCATTTTGGTTCTGGAGTGGCCGCTGCTTGCTACTGCCGTGCTGCCATCTTGGAACAAATGTTTCAAAATTTCTCAAAGTTCTCAAAGTTTCATTTCAACTGAGTTGTCAATTTCATTTAATTTTACATTTCATTGCACATGTTCTTTTTCGGCGCTAAGTGTTTTTTTTTGTGTTGTCTTTTTCTACTTATTGTTTTTGCACTGTCTTGTCTTTGCTCTGTTTGCACCTAGTTGCACACTTTGCACTTTATTTGGCTAGGACAAACTTCTGTCCTAGCTCTATGTTGTTGTTTTTTGTGGTTGAACTTTATGTTGTATATTTATGTAGCACCAGGGTCCTGGAGAAATGTTGTTTCATTTCACTCTGTACTGCATCAGCTATATGTGGTTGAAATGACAATAAAAGCTTCTTGAATCTTGAATTGATATTCTATTCCTGGTTTGCTCATGCTCTCTCATGGCCCCTGGGACAGACATCGACCAGCATCTGGCAGCGCAGGTATTGACGTTCCCATAGCATCAGCCATGATGTAGCGCTGAGTTCCCTTGAAAGGGAACTACACCAGGTTACGTACAAAGAGATCAGCACACTGGAGCGGCAGTGCTGCGGTCCAAATCCAAATCCAAATTATATATTGATATTCTTTTTTTTAAATGCTTAATTATGTGTGTTTACTTGTATTGTGCATGTGATGTAATTACTGCTAGAGTTAAAAATGAGTTTACTGCTAGATGGAGATATTTTCTGTTTGAACTGATCTAAAAGTGTGAGAATTGTAGGCATTTACATTTTTTATTTATTTTTTTACATATTTATTTATTTATCTATTGTAAACACAGTGTCATTAAGACAACCAGTAAATACAGGACATTTCAAAATGCCAGTGAAGTAAAGTAAAACTGGAGCATTATACAAAAACAGTATTCTTTTTGTTCTGACTTCAGAAGATCAATAGAGTCGTGCGATTCTATGACCTCAAACAAATCTTTATTTATTCAATAAATAAATAATTAATTTGTTTATGTTTCTATTTTACTATAGGAAGAATGTGGAAAACTGTTAAAATGTTTAGAAACACAGCAGAGAGGAGCTGATCAGGAGGAGCTGTGCTGCCCATTGCTGTTGGAGCTAAATCACTAAATATTGTAGGTCATGAAATTGTCATGTCATTGTCAGGTAAACTTGCTGAACTCAACTGTCTCAGACGGTTACACAACATATTTAAAATATCTTTAATTGTTCATTGTAAGCGGAGACAATTTTTATTTATTTATTTATTTGAGTGAGTGAGTGAGTGAGTGAGTGAGTGAGTGAAGTTAGTAAGGTTCTATGTGCTTTGTGCAAAAAATACAAATAGTGTAGGCATCAGGACTGATGGGATTGCTGTTGAGTGTGTTGCTCAGGAGTCTAGTAAATCCTTTTGTCCTTGATTTCACACTCTTGTAGCATCTTCCCAACAGCAGCAGTGTGAAGAGGCTGTGGATGAGTATTGTCCTTGATAATGTTGATAATGCTGTGTTGATAATGTTGTGTCTTAATGACGCTGGTGTTGTAAATGTCCTGGAGTGATAAAAAGGCTGCTCCAGAGATGAGCTGTGCAGTCCTCATCACATGCTGGAGAGCCTTCCTGTTCTGAACAGTGCAGCTCGGAATGCCCAAAGAGGTCATCGGATGTCATCCACCAATAGGCCAAGGCCCTCTCAACAAACAGGAACTCACTGGCTAATCCTGCTGGGTCTTCAACAGCGGGCAGTCATTCTGTAACATCCGGCAGCCGCTCACACCCCGCGGGCTCAAACCCGGATGACTGTGGGAACTGCATGCACCTGCATGCCATGGAAATCAGACCCATGCATAGGATTAAAAGAAGCACTGCTTTATTCACAGGGGTAAGACAAGACTAAATGAAATGCAAATGTAAACTAAACATAATAACAAAAACATGAACAGCCCGTCATATGGACAGATGAAACTAGGAACATGGACACATGACAGACAGACAGACAGACAGACAGACACACACACACACACACACACACACACACACACACACACACACACACACACACACACAGAAACAAACAATGACTGGCAAAGGCAGGCACACAAGGGCTAATATATATTGGGCAGAACATTAAGGTAAATGGGAAACAGGTGACAAGGCAAGAAGGCAGAACAATAGGGAGGGGTGTGGCACAAAGTACATGGGGAAAACAAACAGCTTCGCTGATTCACCTGCCAGCACCCCCTTCATTGGTCTGGCAGGAAACAGTTCCAATGGTTCTAAACACATATGGAGGCAGAGTTTATTTATTTGTTGATTTCTGTTTTCCACTTCCCGGTATGGTGGCTCTCAGGTACCAAAACAGATTTGTAGGATTAATAGCACTTTTTATTAGAAAAGATTATCATCGTAAGACTTTTGATGGATGCACAAAAACACTTTCAGTTTGGGGAGCGGTTCTAAACAGTCACCCCACCTATGGCATTTGGTAGGGCTCCTGTCTCTCATGGCACACAGATTGCCTGAACATGGGGGCTATGTTTCTAGTGCTGAAACACTTCCTCCCAAAACTCAGGGCTCCCTTTGGTGGTCCCCTTCATCAATTATTAGGGTGGTCTGTGTTTGGGTCCTCTGTTCCGGTTTGTGTACCAGTGCTGGCCCTAGGTAGAGTTCCCTCACTGGAAATGATTTACACTCCAGAGTGCATGATTGGGAAGCAGGCTTCCTGCTGAGGCAGGGTCTGAGGGCCAGGGAATGCCACCTGTAGGCGAAGGAATGCATATGGCAATTTTTGGCCAGGATTAAGTGGCTTTGTTCGCCTCTGAGAAGTTGACCCACTGTACCCTGTGGCTGGATGCCATGGTGCAAATGTAGCTGAGGATCTGTCAGTACGCTTTCCTCAATATCTCTGCTCATGGGAGTCTGATCCAGGGTATGCAATGATTGAGTCCACCTGTTACTGGTGGCTCCTCATTGGCCCACCTGAGTCTGGCTTGTGGACCTTATTTCCTTTCTGGATGATGCTCCTTGGGAGATTCCTGTCAGGGGGAGCCTCCTCTCTCAGGTGCAAGGGGTGATTCTCCACCCCCACCGTGAAATTTGGAACCTCTTGGTAACCCCCTGTGTGTGTTGTGATGGTTCCATCATCTTCTTACTCCTCATACAACTGTTTGGTAAATAAATGGTCCATTTATTTCCAGCCTTCAAGGACTGGCTTTTTCCCTTCCGGATTTTTTTCTTCTTCTTCAGTTCTGGTGAGCATTGCTCTGCATCTTTTCCTGTGGGGGACGTCGCCCTGCTTCCTGGTTTCTTCATCTCACTTCATGCCCGCAGAGAATGCTGATACCCTGATCTGCTTCTCCTGTCTTTCCGGTGATCAGTGGGTTTACTCCGCTTCTGTCTCTGTGGAGGACGCCACTCCGCTTCTTGGTTTCCGCGGAGGACGTCGCTTTGCTTTTGCTTTTGATGTCATGGACCTGGTTTCTCTTCTCTTCTGGCCTTATGTGGACCTTCCTGCTCCTGTGGGGACACAGCCCAGTTTTGGGAGCACAGCACAGGACGCTTAACTCCCTCCCACCCGACCCAAGGACATTTCTCTGCTCTGGCTGGGCTGAGGTCATCGCTCAGCCTTTTCAGCTCGGTTTTAGAGTTTGCCCAGCCTTTTGCTGAGGACATCGCTCGGCTCTTCTGTTTGGCAGTGGACGTCGCTCGGCTCTTCTACTCGGTGGTGGACATCGCTTGGGACCCTCTGGCTGAGCCATTGGGGGGGGTTTACTGTCATGGATGGCTTGGCTAATTCCCTGTTGGAACACTAGGGGGCATTCCAGCAGGGGTTTGTTTATACCTGTGCCATGCATCTTTCTTTGTTTTATGTTCTCACTTGTTTGCCCCGCCCAATCCTTGGCCTGTTCCTGCCTCTCCACACCTGTCCCTCATGTTTCACTTATTACGTTCCCTATTTATACAGGTTCTGTTGTGTTTGCTGAGTCCTTGTCGTTATTGTGTGCCTCTTTTGTTCTCGGGATTTTGTTTTGAGTTTTTTCCCCAGTGTTTCCCGTGTGTCTGTTTATTTTAAAAATAAAGTAAATTATCCCAACTGGCTGCAATTACTGCACTTTGGGTCTGATCTTACTTTGTGGAGGCCACTGTTACGTGACAACATGTATGCTGGGCAGGGCAGCTGGAGCATGACGAGTGACAGCCGATCAGAACAGCAGCACCAACTAAACTAAAGCACAAAGCCAAGTTTATAGAGTCAAATTAGCGGCATAAGTATCTTACTCGTGAAAAAAAAATATTGTGCTCGTAAAATAAATATCGTAAAAAATACACATAAAAAAATAATACACACAAATCACAGAAAAAATACACGTAAAAAAAATAAAATACGTGAATCACAAGGTTGCTAGTTTGTTTTTTCCAGGATGCTAGTGTTTGTTAGTTCAAAAATTACGAGTAGAGTTTCATGCAGATTAGGGGGCAGGGTAAAAGTCTCCATTGGTCCACTGCTTCTCAACTTACTGCCCTTCTCTAGCCAATCAGTAAAGTGATGTCACTGATGCATGACTCTGCCTGTTAGTGTTTGAACAAGTGAGAAGATTTAATTAATACGCTTAATGCTTCTTATATGTTTGGCTATTGTAGTATCATGTCAAACCTCATGTTATTATGCTAAAGAGTATTTTAAGGAACTGCACAAGTGTGTCAATCATTAGCATCATATCATAGCGTTATTGTTGCTCAAATAGTAGAGTAGTGCACTAGCAGCACTAAGCTCATGTGTTCAGTTTCATCATGATGAAATGTATACCTTTAAAATAATGTAATTCACTTTGTGTTTACTAGATAGAATATTTTGAGGTGGTTTCTTATCTCTGTACTAACCCATACTCTCAATCAGAGTTCTGTATCACCACATCCACAGGCTCAGGTCAGTCAGATAGGGTCAGGAGCAGCAAGATCAGAGATGGACACATGCACGCACTGATTAGGACAAGGCCAAATGCATGCTGGTGGTATAATGAAGCATATTCATATATATGTATATATACAGTGTTTTGAAGATGACCATTGGTAGAAGCTAGATTTGCAGTTTTATATGAGTATATAGAATAGAATAGAATAGAATAGAATAGAATAGACTTTATTGTCATTGCTCAAGAAGTACAACAAAACTGTGGTTACTCTTCTCAAAACCAATGCATTGAATAAAATACCATGAAAAGCATGGATAAGATGTAAATAAATAGTTAAACTAATAAACAATTAAAAAGAGCATACAAGAAAAAAAGGAACACTTAAACTGTACAGGTGAAAGTACTCTTCCTATTTAAAGTTCAGTGTGATTGCACATTTTATGAGGTAGAGTGTGTAAAATGTGTGTGTGTGTGTTCAGTGATTATTTGTAGTCCAGATGGCCCAGGGAAAGAAGCTGTTTGTTAGTCTGGTGGTGTGAGACTTTATTGACCTGAAACACCGTCCCGACGGCAACAGATCAAACTGGTGACGAGCAGGATGTGAGGAGTCCCCTGCGATGGCCTTGATTTTCCTGAGGCAGCAAGACCTGGATATGTCATCTAGGGAGGGCAGAGGGCAGCTGATGATTTTTTTTTTTAGCTGTGTTTATCACCCTCTGCACAGATTTCCTGTCCTCAGCTGTGGAGCCTGCATGCTACACACCCAGACAGTATGTCAGTGTGCTCTCCACGGAGGCGTGATAGAAAGCCATCAGCAGCTTTTTGTCCAAGTTGTCCTTCCTGAGGACCTGCAGGAAATGCACCCACTGCTGAGCTTTCTTCACCAAGGCCTTGATGTTGGGAGTCCAGGAGAGGTCAGCTGAGATGTGGGTGCCCAGGAATCTGATGGTGGAGATAGTTTCCACACATTCTCCATTGATGAGGAGGGGGGTGTGGTCCTGTCTGTTTTTCCTGAAGTCCATAATTAATTCTTTGGTTTTATGTACATTCAGTGTCAGATTATTCCGTGAGCACCAGGCGGACAGGTTCTCTACTTCAGCCCTGTATGCTGTCTCATCCCCTCCAGAGATGAGCCCAACCACGGTGGTATCATCTGCAAACTTGATAGTGTTGTTTGGGTGGGATGGAGTACAGTCATAGGTGTACAGGGCATATAGTAGAGGGCTCAGCACACAGCCCTGAGGGGATCCAGTGCTGAGTGTGAACATGGTGGAGAGGTGGGGGCCGAGTCTGACAGACTGTGGTCTGTTTGTGAGGAAGTGTTTAATCCAGGTGTCCTACACTGTCCTCCGTGGATCGGTTTGCTCTATAAGCAAACTGGTGATGGTCAAAAGAGGGCGGGAGACAGTCTCTGATGTGCTGAGAGATTAGTCACTCAAAACACTTCATGATGATGGATGTAAGGGCTATGGGTCTGTAATCATTGAGACTGTCTATGTTTGTTTTTTTTGCGATGGGGATAATGGTGGCAGCCTTCAGGCATTGCGGGACAATGGCATGTGTCAGGGAGAGATTAAACAACTTGGTGAGTATCCCTGCCAACTGATCTGCACACGCTTTAACCACTGCGCCCGGGATGCTGTCAGGTCCAGCAGCTTTCCTGGGGTTCACTGCTCTCAGCATCCTCCTCACCTCATGCTGTTGGAAAGAAAGAGGTGTGGAGTTGGAGTTGGAGTCGTGGTGGTGCAGTGTGTGCAGGCTGGTGTCTGGTGGTCTCAAAGCGAGCGAACTGCCAGCGTGCTGCTGCTGACTGTGTTTGTTGGGCCCTGGCCTTTGTAGTTTGTCAGGCAAAACAGTCCAGCAAAACTTGGAGCTCCTGTGCTTGCTGCAATGAAAGTCTGCTGCATTACACTTTGACATTTTTAGCTCTTTCCCCGATATTTTCAGGAGGCAGACTGCCTGTGGAAAAAGAAGAATAAACATTGCTTCCAGAAACCAGGAAAGATAACAGCTTTAGTCTGAATGTTCAGGGCTGCCATTACAGTAGTGCTCTTGCTGATACAAGATGTACTTGTTTGATTTGTAAAATACAGTTTTTTGTGCATAATGTTTTAAAAGTATTTGACTCTGTACTTCTGATTCTGCTCATTTCAGTAGTTTTATTGCTGCAGCTTTTATAATTCTGTGTCAAGGGCTGTTACTGCTATAGTTCTTTCTTATATTGAAATAAATAAATAAAATAAAGTTTTATTAAAGCAGTGACTGTTACTGTTTTACATTAAGGCCAGAGAGAGAGAAAGAGCTGTTTATTTATTTACAATGGCTTCTTCTCAGAGTAAAAAACTGTCAACTCAAAATAACTTTTTAAATTTGAAATTATTTCTAGACTCTTTATTTCTGTCTGTGTGCTAGAGATAGATCAACATCTTTATGGAGTTGCACGCCACACTAAAATCTGCAGAAGGATTTAGGGTTATTATATGTAAGCATTGTAAAGTGAATTGTAAATGTAATTAAAACACATGTATTCTACAATTTTGTTGCACATACACTATATTGCCAAAAGTATTCGCTCACCTATCCAAATAATCAGAATCAGGTGTTCCAATCACTTCCATGGCCACAGCTGTATAAAATCAAGCACCTAGGCATGCAGACTGTTTTTACAAACATTTGTGAAAGAATGGGTCGCTCTCAGGAGCTCAGTGAATTCCAGCGTGGAACTGTGATAGGATGCCACCTGTGCAACAAATCCAGTCGTGAAATTTCCTCCCTCCTAAATATTCCACAGTCAACTGTCAGCTGTATTATAAGAACGTGGAAGTGTTTGGGAACGACAGCAACTCAGCCACGAAGTGGTAGGCCACGTGAACTGACGGAGCGGGGTCAGCGGATGCTGAGGCGCATAGTGCGAAGAGGTCGCCAACTTTCTGCAGAGTCAATCGCTACAGACCTCCAAACTTCATGTGGCCTTCAGATTAGCTCAAGAACAGTGCGCAGAGAGCTTCATGAAATGGGTTTCCATGGCCGAGCAGCTGCATCCAAGCCATACATCACCAAGTGCAATGCAAAGCGTCGGATGCAGTGGTGTAAAGCACGCCGCCACTGGACTCTAGAGCAGTGGAGACGCGTTCTCTGGAGTGACGACTCGCGCTTCTCCATCTGTCAATCTGATGGACGAGTCTGGGTTTGGCGGTTGCCAGGAGAACGGTACTTGTCTGACTGCATTGTGCCAAGTGTAAAGTTTGGTGGAGGGGGATTATGGTGTGGGGTTGTTTTTCAGGAGCTGGGCTTGGCCCCTTAGTTCCAGTGAAAGGAACTCTGAATGCTTCAGCATACCAAGACATTTTGGACAATTCCATGCTCCCAACTTTGTGGGAACAGTTTGGAGCTGGCCCCTTCCTCTTCCAACATGACTGTGCACCAGTGACCAAAGCAAGGTCCATAAAGACATGGATGACAGAGTCTGGTGTGGATGAACTTGACTGGCCTGCACAGAGTCCTGACCTCAACCCGATAGAACACCTTTGGGATGAATTAGAGCAGAGACTGAGAGCCAGGCCTTCTCGTCCAACATCAGTGTGTGACCTCACAAATGCACTTCTGGAAGAATGGTCAAAAATTCCCATAAAAACCCTCCTAAACCTTGTGGACAGCCTTCCCAGAAGAGTTGAAGCTGTTATAGCTGCAAAGGGTGGACCGACGTCATATTGAACCCTATGGATTAGGAATGGGATGTCACTTAAGTTCATATGTGAGTCAAGGCAGGTGAGAGAATACTTTTGGCAATACAGTGTACTTTAAAACTAATAAGTACAGATCTTGTCCAAAGTCTCAGGATGGGGAGTTTGGTTCAATGGCTGTCTTAAACTGTGCCTGTGGCCACAGCATGCACTCTCTGTAAGCACAACCCAGCACTCTTCTTCTTTTTTTTATTTTATTTTTTATTGAGCATGATTTTTTATTTTTCGAGTACGATAGTTCTTTTTACGAGAGCAATTTTTTTATGAATACGATACTTATGGTGTTAATTTGATGCCATACCTTGTGGCAAGGGTCCCGCGTCTGCTGAGGCAGCGTGCCGACTTCGATAATGGGTCTCGCAGTTTGAGTTAGCAGAGGCGGAACAAGTGACAGGTGTTCCCCATTTTCTTGCCCTCTCTAAGCAAAACATATGTGATGTGCACTAAGTGCAAGGTGTTCCTTTGTGTTTCTAAGAAGGGAGATTGTTTTTTGAAATATTAAACTCCAGAAATAAGAAATACATAAAAGTCTCAACATACATACACCACAAAACAGTGATGTGGTAGACTTAGTCATAATTCTTATGTTGACTTGGTGTTTTCTTTGGGATTTACATATTGTCAATGTGGTTCAGTTTTACATGTACCACATTCTGATGTACACTGTAGTGGACAAATGATATTTTTAAAATAAAAGCTTCTTTTAAAAAAAAAAGTTTTCAGTATACTCATTGCCTTCCAAACAACTACAAAACGTAAGAATAAAAGTAATTGGGATTTTTTTCCCTGGTGTAACAGGTATGGAAATTATATTCATTACATTTATCTAGAATTACACAAAAAATGTACAAATGTGTACCTGATATGCCTGTTTGTGTACCTTTCCCTTTAAAGTATTTTTTGAAATGAAAAAGGGCGAATACACACAATCTAAACTATTTCTGTGTTTTATCATAAAATAAAGGAAGAGTCAACCATCAGCTGATATTCACATGGTTATTCTGTTATCTGCAAAAAAAAAACACAAAGCAGACAACACCGGTTACACTGGTATTCAGAAGGATATGCCAAAAATGAAAGGTAGGTTTTTGAATTACTTTTATAGGAGCATCTGAGGTTATCATGAGAGAAAACCTCACAGAAGACTGTAAAGGTCTGGACCTCCAGAACATGGTTCTAGCGGAATGGAAAAAACAGAGTCAGCAAGCAGATTGCTAAGCTGGGTTTATAAAGCAAGGCAGGTCAATGGCCAAGACAAAGTCAAATCAAAATGAGAATCGAACTATACTAGGGTTAGGGTTAGGGTAAGGGTAGGGTTAGGGTTAGGGTAAGGTTAGGGTTAGGGTAAGGTTAGGGTTAGGGTAAGGGTAGGGTTAGGCTAGGCAAGGTTAGGTTAGGCAAGCAAGGCCAGGTTAGGTTAGGTTGTGGTTGAAGAAGGCCAGGCTAGGCTAGGCTAGGCCAGGTAAAATAAAATGTCAGGCCAGGTCAGGTCAGGTCAGGTCAGTCAAAATGTGTCAAAAAGTCAGGCCAGGCTGTCAGGTCAGGCCAGGCTGTGTAGGCCAGGCCAGGCCAGGCCAGGCCAGGCCAGGCCAGGCCAGGCCAGGCCAGGCCAGCTGTGCCAGGCCAGGCCAGGCCAGGCCAGGCCAGGCCAGGCCAGGCCAGGCCAGGCCAGGCCAGGCCAGGCCAGGCCAGGCCAGGCCAGGCCAGGCCAGGCCAGGCCAGGCCAGGCCAGGCCAGGCCAGGCCAGGCCAGGCCAGGCCAGGCCAGGCCAGGCCAGGCCAGGCCAGGCCAGGCCAGGCCAGGCCAGGCCAGGCCAGGCCAGGCCAGG
This sequence comes from Hemibagrus wyckioides, assembly GCF_019097595.1. NCBI lineage: Eukaryota > Metazoa > Chordata > Actinopteri > Siluriformes > Bagridae > Hemibagrus > Hemibagrus wyckioides. Next base: position 2,146 of record NC_080722.1, on the reverse strand, counting down.
CCAGGCCAGGCCAGGCCAGGCCAGGCCAGGCCAGGCCAGGCCAGGCCAGGCCAGGCCAGGCCAGGCCAGGCCAGGCCAGGCCAGGCCAGGCCAGGCCAGGCCAGGCCAGGCCAGGCCAGGCCAGGCCAGGCCAGGCCAGGCCAGGCCAGGCCAGGCCAGGCCAGGCCAGGCCAGGCCAGGCCAGGCCAGGCCAGGCCAGGCCAGGCCAGGCCAGGCCAGGCCAGGCCAGGCCAGGCCAGGCCAGGCCAGGCCAGGCCAGGCCAGGCCAGGCCAGGCCAGGCCAGGCCAGGCCAGGCCAGGCCAGGCCAGGCCAGGCTAGGCCAGGCCAGGCCAGGCCAGGCCAGGCCAGGCCAGGCCAGGCTAGGCCAGGCTAGGCCAGGCCAGGCTAGGCCAGGCCAGGCCAGGCCAGGCCAGGCCAGGCCAGGCCAGGCTAGGCCAGGCCAGGCCAGGCCAGGCCAGGCTAGGCCAGGCCAGGCCAGGCCAGGCCAGGCCAGGCCAGGCCAGGCCAGGCCAGGCCAGGCCAGGCCAGGCCAGGCTGTGCCAGGCCAGGCCAGGCCAGGCCAGGCCAGGCCAGGCCAGGCCAGGCCAGGCCAGGCCAGGCCAGGCCAGGCCAGGCCAGGCCAGGCCAGGCCAGGCCAGGCCAGGCCAGGCCAGGCCAGGCCAGGCCAGGCCAGGCCAGGCCAGGCCAGGCCAGGCCAGGCCAGGCCAGGCCAGCCAGGCCAGGCCAGGCCAGGCCAGGCCAGGCCAGGCCAGGCCAGGCCAGGCCAGGCCAGGCCAGGCCAGGCCAGGCCAGGCCAGGCCAGGCCAGGCCAGGCCAGGCCAGGCCAGGCCAGGCCAGGCCAGGCCAGGCCAGGCCAGGCCAGGCCAGGCCAGGCCAGGCCAGGCCAGGCCAGGCCAGGCCAGGCCAGGCCAGGCCAGGCCAGGCCAGGCCAGGCCAGGCCAGGCCAGGCCAGGCCAGGCCAGGCCAGGCCAGGCCAGGCCAGGCCAGGCCAGGCCAGGCTAGGCCAGGCCAGGCCAGGCTAGGCTAGGCCAGGCCAGGCCAGGCCAGGCCAGGCCAGGCCAGGCCAGCCAGGCTAGGCTAGGCTAGGCCAGGCAGGCCAGGCCAGGCTCAGGCTAGGCTAGGCCAGGCTAGGCCAGGCCAGGCTAGGCTAGGCTAGGCCAGGCTAGGCTAGGCCAGGCCAGGCTAGGCCAGGCTAGGCTAGGCTAGGCCAGCTAGGCCAGGCTAGGCCAGGCCAGGCCAGGCCAGGCCAGGCTGTGCTGTGCTGTGCTGTGCTGTGCCAGGCCAGGCTGTGCTGTGCTGTGCTGTGCTGTGCTGTGCTGTGCTGTGCTGTGCTGTGCTGTGCTGTGCTGTGCTGTGCCAGCCAGGTGCCAGGCTGTGCTGTGCCAGTGCCAGGCCAGGCTGTGCTGTGCTGTGCTGTGCTGTGCCAGGCTGTGCTGTGCTGTGCCAGGCCAGGCCAGGCCAGGCCAGTGCTGTGCTGTGCTGTGCTGTGCTGTGCTGTGCCAGGCCAGGCCAGGCCAGCTGTGCTGTGCCAGGCCAGGCCAGGCCAGTGCCAGGCCAGGCCAGGCCAGGCCAGGCTGTGCCAGGCCAGGCCAGGCCAGGCCAGGCTGTGCCAGGCCAGGCCAGGCCAGGCCAGGCCAGGCCAGGCTGTGCTGTGCCAGGCCAGGCCAGGCCAGGCCAGGCCAGGCCAGGCCAGGCCAGGCCAGGCCAGGCCAGGCCAGGCCAGGCCAGGCCAGGCTGTGCCAGGCCAGGCCAGGCCAGGCCAGGCCAGGCCAGGCCAGGCCAGGCCAGGCCAGGCCAGGCCAGGCCAGGCCAGGCCAGGCCAGGCCAGGCCAGGCCAGGCCAGGCCAGGCCAGGCCAGGCCAGGCCAGGCCAGGCCAGGCCAGGCCAGGCCAGGCCAGGCCAGGCCAGGCCAGGCCAGGCCAGGCCAGGCCAGGCCAGGCCAGGCCAGGCCAGGCCAGGCCAGGCCAGGCCAGGCCAGGCCAGGCCAGGCCAGGCCAGGCCAGGCCAGGGCCAGGCCAGGCCAGGCCAGGCCAGGGCCAGGCCAGGCCAGGCCAGGCTAGGCCAGGCCAGGCCAGGCTAGGCAGCTAGGCTAGGCCAGGGCCAGCAGCCAGGGCCAGGGCTTAGAGCAACACGCAACCGAACGAA